>NW_027039392.1:0-47500 GCF_034236695.1 Oncorhynchus nerka | reverse complement strand
AGCGAGATGAGAAGGAGTAGAAGGAGTAGAAGGAGTAGAAGGAGTAGGCTACAACGAGCAACCAACAGGTAGACGGTAGTTCTATCTGAATGGGGCTGGGGAGAAAGTGCAGCCTTTGGCCTCAATTATCTAGCTTCTCTAGACCAGTCGTTCCTAACCTTTTCCGGTTACTGTACCACCAACTGAATGTTGCTCTGCCCGGACTACCTGTACCTTTCACCAGTCTGCCTGTGGTCTCATTTATCTAGCTTCTCTAGACCAGTCGTTCCCAACCTACGGTTACTGTACCACCAACTGAATGTTGCTCTGCCCAGACTACCTGTACCTTTCACCAGCCTGCCTGTGGTCTCATTTATCTAGCTTCTCTAGACCAGTCGTTCCCAACCTACGGTTACTGTACCACCAACTAAATGTTGCTCTGCCCGGACTACCTGTACCTTTCACCAGTCTGCCTGTGGTCTCATTTATATAGCTTCTCTAGACCAGTCGTTCCCAACCTACGGTTACTGTACCACCAACTGAATGTTTCTCTGCCCGTACTACCTGTACCTTTCACCAGTCTGCCTGTGGTCTCATTTATCTAGCTTCTCTAGACCAGTCGTTCCCAACCTACGGTTACTGTACCACCAACTGAATGTTGCTCTGCCCGGACTACCTGTTCCTTTCACCAGTCTGCCTGTGGTCTCATTTATCTAGCTTCTCTAGACCAGTCGTTCCCAACCTACGGTTACTGTACCACCAACTGAATGTTGCTCTGCCCGGACTACCTGTACCTTTCACCAGTCTGCCTGTGGTCTCATCAGCCTTCTCAAGCTCCCCCTGTGGACAGGCCTGGTACCCCCAGGGGTCCTAGTATCCCCGGATGGGAACCACTGGACTAGGCTACTCCAGTCAAGACAGGCTGTTATATGGGATAAAACAACATCGTTGCTGCTACAAGTTAGCAAGTCTTACTTGTAGCCGTGTTGCCTTGGCTACCGTTACCTTGTCGTTCTGTGTCTCTCTCCCCCTCTGTCTGCTCAGATTGTTCCCATCCCACACACACTGACCTCTCCAAAGCTGCAATAGAGCGCCTGCCTCTCTCCCCCTCTGTCTGTTCAGATTGTTCCCATCCCACACACACTGACCTCTCCAAAGCTGCAATAGAGCGCCTGTCTCTCTCCCTCTCTGTCTGTTCCCATCCCACACACACTGACCTCTCCAAAGCTGCAATAGAGCGCCTGTCTCTCTCCCCCTCTGTCTGTTCCCATCCCACACACACTGACCTCTCCAAAGCTGCAATAGAGCGCCTGTCTCTCTCCCCCTCTGTCTGCTCAGATTGTTCCCATCCCACACACACTGACCTCTCCAAAGCTGCAATAGAGCGCCTGTCTCTCTCCCAACTGTCTGTTCCCATCCCACACACACTGACCTCTCCAAAGCTGCAATAGAGCGCCTGTCTCTCTCCCCTCTGTCTGTTCCCATCCCACACACACTGACCTCTCCAAAGCTGCAATAGAGCACCTGTCTCTCTCCCAGCCTGTCTGTTCCCATCCCTGTCTCCACCAACTGCAATGTTGCTCTGCGCCCTGTCCTCCCAGTCTGTCTGTTCCCATCCCACACACACTGACCTCTCCAAAGCTGCAATAGAGCACCTGTCTCTCTCCCCTCTGTCTGCTCAGATTGTTCCCATCCCACACACACTGACCTCTCCAAAGCTGCAATAGAGCGCCTGTCTCTCTCCCCTCTGTCAGTTCCCATCCCACACACACTGACCTCTCCAAAGCTGCAATAGAGCACCTGTCTCTCTCCCTCTGTCTGTTCAGATTGTTCCCATCCCACACACACTGACCTCTCCAAAGCTGCAATAGAGCACCTGTCTCTCTCCCCTCTGTCTGCTCAGATCCCATCCCACACACACTGACCTCTCCAAAGCTGCAATAGAGCACCTGTCTCTCTCCCCTCTGTCTGTTCCCATCCCACACACACTGACCTCTCCAAAGCTGCAATAGAGCACCTGTCTCTCTCCCCCTCTGTCTGCTCAGATTGTTCCCATCCCACACACACTGACCTCTCCAAAGCTGCAATAGAGCGCCTGCCTCTCTCCCCCTCTGTCAGTTCCCATCCCACACACAATGACCTCTCCAAAGCTGCAATAAAGCGCCTGTCTCTCTCCCCCTCTGTCAGTTCCCATCCCACACACACTGACCTCTCCAAAGCTGCAATAGAGCACCTGTCTCTCTCCCCCTCTGTCTGTTCCCATCCCACACACACTGACCTCTCCAAAGCTGCAATAGAGCGCCTGTCTCTCTCCCCCTCTGTCTGTTCCCATCCCACACACACTGACCTCTCCAAAGCTGCAATAGAGCACCTGTCTCTCTCCCCCTCTGTCTGCTCAGATTGTTCCCATCCCACACACACTGAACTCTCCAAAGCTGCAATAGAGCACCTGTCTCTCTCCCCCTCTGTCTGTTCCCATCCCACACACACTGACCTCTCCAAAGCTGCAATAGAGCACCTGTCTCTCTCCCCCTCGGTCTGCTCAGATTGTTCCCATCCCACACACACTGACCTCTCCAAAGCTGCAATAGAGCGCCTGCCTCTCTCCCCCTCTGTCAGTTCCCATCCCACACACAATGACCTCTCCAAAGCTGCAATAGAGCGCCTGTCTCTCTCCCTCTCTGTCTGTTCCCATCCCACACACACTGACCTCTCCAAAGCTGCAATAGAGCACCTGTCTCTCTCCCTCTCTGTCTGTTCCCATCCCACACACACTGACCTCTCCAAAGCTGCAATAGAGCGCCTGTCTCTCTCCCCTCTGTCTGTTCCCATCCCACACACACTGACCTCTCCAAAGCTGCAATAGAGCGCCTGTCTCTCTCCCCTCTGTCTGTTCCCATCCCACACACACTGACCTCTCCAAAGCTGCAATAGAGCGCCTGTCTCTCTCCCTCTCTGTCTGTTCCCATCCCACACACACTGACCTCTCCAAAGCTGCAATAGAGCACCTGTCTCTCTCCCCCTCTGTCTGTTCCCATCCCACACACACTGACCTCTCCAAAGCTGCAATAGAGCACCTGTCTCTCTCCCCCTCTGTGCTCAGATTGTTCCCATCCCACACACACTGACCTCTCCAAAGCTGCAATAGAGCGCCTGTCTCTCTCCCCTCTGTCTGTTCCCATCCCACACACACTGACCTCTCCAAAGCTGCAATAGAGCGCCTGTCTCTCTCCCTCTCTGTCTGTTCCCATCCCACACACACTGACCTCTCCAAAGCTGCAATAGAGCGCCTGTCTCTCTCCCTCTCTGTCTGTTCCCATCCCACACACACTGACCTCTCCAAAGCTGCAATAGAGCACCTGTCTCTCTCCCCCTCTGTCTGTTCCCATCCCACACACACTGACCTCTCCAAAGCTGCAATAGAGCACCTGGCTCTCTCCCCTCTGCTCAGATGTTCCCATCCCACACACACTGACCTCTCCAAAGCTGCAATAGAGCGCCTGTCTCTCACCCCTCTGTCTGCTCAGATTGTTCCCATCCCACACACACTGACCTCTCCAAAGCTGCAATAGAGCACCTGTCTCTCTCCCCCTCTGTCTGCTCAGATTGTTCCCATCCCACACACACTGACCTCTCCAAAGCTGCAATAGAGCACCTGTCTCTCTCCCCTCTGTCTGTTCCCATCCCACACACACTGACCTCTCCAAAGCTGCAATAGAGCGCCTGTCTCTCTCCCCCTCTGTCTTGTTCCCATCCCACACACACACTGACCTCTCCAAAGCTGCAATAGAGCGCCTGTCTCTCTCCCTCTCTGTCTGTTCCCATCCCACACACACTGACCTCTCCAAAGCTGCAATAGAGCGCCTGTCTCTCTCCCTCTCTGTCTGTTCCCATCCCACACACACTGACCTCTCCAAAGCTGCAATAGAGCGCCTGTCTCTCTCCCCCTCTGTCTGCTCAGATTGTTCCCATCCCACACACACTGACCTCTCCAAAGCTGCAATAGAGCACCTGTCTCTCTCCCCCTCTGTCTGTTCCCATCCCACACACACTGACCTCTCCAAAGCTGCAATAGAGCGCCTGTCTCTCCCTCTCTGTCTGTTCCCATCCCACACACACTGACCTCTCCAAAGCTGCAATAGAGCACCTGTCTCTCTCCCCCTCTGTCTGTTCCCATCCCACACACACTGACCTCTCCAAAGCTGCAATAGAGCGCCTGTCTCTCTCCCCCTCTGTCTGTTCCCATCCCACACACACTGACCTCTCCAAAGCTGCAATAGAGCACCTGTCTCTCTCCCCTCTCTGTCAGTTCCCATCCCACACACACTGACCTCTCCAAAGCTGCAATAGAGCACCTGTCTCTCTCCCCCTCTCTGTCTGTTCCCATCCCACACACACTGACCTCTCCAAAGCTGCAATAGAGCACCTGTCTCTCTCCCCCTCTGTCTGCTCAGATTGTTCCCATCCCACACACACTGACCTCTCCAAAGCTGCAATAGAGCGCCTGTCTCTCCCCCTCTGTCTGTTCCCATCCCACACACACTGACCTCTCCAAAGCTGCAATAGAGCACCTGTCTCTCTCCCCCTCTGTCAGTTCCCATCCCACACACACTGACCTCTCCAAAGCTGCAATAGAGCGCCTGTCTCTCTCCCCCTCTGTCTGTTCCCATCCCACACACTGACCTCTCCAAAGCTGCAATAGAGCGCCTGTCTCTCTCCCCCTCTGTCTGTTCCCATCCCACACACACTGACCTCTCCAAAGCTGCAATAGAGCACCTGTCTCTCTCCCCTCTGCTCAGTCTGTTCCCATCCCACACACACTGACCTCTCCAAAGCTGCAATAGAGCGCCTGTCTCTCTCCCCTCTGTCTGTTCCCATCCCACACACTGACCTCTCCAAAGCTGCAATAGAGCACCTGTCTCTCTCCCTGTCTGCTCAGATTGTTCCCATCCCACACACACTGACCTCTCCAAAGCTGCAATAGAGCGCCTGTCTCTCTCCCCTCTGTCTGTTCCCATCCCACACACACTGACCTCTCCAAAGCTGCAATAGAGCGCCTGTCTCTCTCCCTCTCTGTCTGTTCCCATCCCACACACACTGACCTCTCCAAAGCTGCAATAGAGCACCTGTCTCTCTCCCTCTGTCTGCTCAGATTGTTCCCATCCCACACACACTGACCTCTCCAAAGCTGCAATAGAGCGCCTGTCTCTCTCCCCCTCTGTCTGTTCCCATCCCACACACACTGACCTCTCCAAAGCTGCAATAGAGCGCCTGTCTCTCTCCCCTCTGTCTGTTCCCATCCCACACACACTGACCTCTCCAAAGCTGCAATAGAGCGCCTGTCTCTCTCCCCTCTGTCTGTTCCCATCCCACACACACTGACCTCTCCAAAGCTGCAATAGAGCACCTGTCTCTCTCCCTCTCTGTCTGTTCCCATCCCACACACACTGACCTCTCCAAAGCTGCAATAGAGCGCCTGTCTCTCTCCCCTGTCTGCTCAGATTGTTCCCATCCCACACACACTGACCTCTCCAAAGCTGCAATAGAGCACCTGTCTCTCTCCCCTCTGTCTGTTCCCATCCCACACACTGACCTCTCCAAAGCTGCAATAGAGCACCTGTCTCTCTCCCCTCTGTCTGTTCCCATCCCACACACACTGACCTCTCCAAAGCTGCAATAGAGCGCCTGTCTCTCTCCCTCTCTGTCTGTTCCCATCCCACACACACTGACCTCTCCAAAGCTGCAATAGAGCACCTGTCTCTCTCCCCTCTGTCTGCTCAGATTGTTCCCATCCCACACACACTGACCTCTCCAAAGCTGCAATAGAGCGCCTGTCTCTCTCCCCCTCTGTCAGTTCCCATCCCACACACACTGACCTCTCCAAAGCTGCAATAGAGCACCTGTCTCTCTCCCCCTCTGTCTGTTCCCATCCCACACACACTGACCTCTCCAAAGCTGCAATAGAGCGCCTGTCTCTCTCCCTCTGTCTGCTCAGATTGTTCCCATCCCACACACACTGACCTCTCCAAAGCTGCAATAGAGCGCCTGTCTCTCTCCCCCTCTGTCTGTCAGATTGTTCCCATCCCACACACACTGACCTCTCCAAAGCTGCAATAGAGCGCCTGTCTCTCTCCCCTCTGTCTGTTCCCATCCCACACACACTGACCTCTCCAAAGCTGCAATAGAGCACCTGTCTCTCTCCCTCTGTCTGCTCAGATTGTTCCCATCCCACACACACTGACCTCTCCAAAGCTGCAATAGAGCACCTGTCTCTCTCCCCCTCTGTCTGCTTTGTTCCCATCCCACACACACTGACCTCTCCAAAGCTGCAATAGAGCGCCTGTCTCTCTCTCCCTCTGTCAGTTCCCATCCCACACACACTGACCTCTCCAAAGCTGCAATAGAGCACCTGTCTCTCTCCCCCTCTGTCTGTTCCCATCCCACACACACTGACCTCTCCAAAGCTGCAATAGAGCGCCTGTCTCTCTCCCCTCTGTCTGTTCCCATCCCACACACACTGACCTCTCCAAAGCTGCAATAGAGCACCTGTCTCTCTCCCCTCTGTCTGCTCAGATTGTTCCCATCCCACACACACTGACCTCTCCAAAGCTGCAATAGAGCACCTGTCTCTCTCCCCTCTGTCTGTTCCCATCCCACACACACTGACCTCTCCAAAGCTGCAATAGAGCACCTGTCTCTCTCCCCCTCTGTCAGTTCCCATCCCACACACACTGACCTCTCCAAAGCTGCAATAGAGCGCCTGTCTCTCCCCCCTCTCTGTCAGTTCCCATCCCACACACACTGACCTCTCCAAAGCTGCAATAGAGCGCCTGTCTCTCTCCCTCTCTGTCTGTTCCCATCCCACACACACTGACCTCTCCAAAGCTGCAATAGAGCTGTCTCTCCCCCTCTGTCAGTTCCCATCCCACACACACTGACCTCTCCAAAGCTGCAATAGAGCACCTGGCTCTCTCCCCCTCTGTCTGTTCCCATCCCACACACACTGACCTCTCCAAAGCTGCAATAGAGCGCCTGTCTCTCTCCCCCTCTGTCTGTTCCCATCCCACACACACTGACCTCTCCAAAGCTGCAATAGAGCACCTGTCTCTCTCCCCCTCGGTCTGCTCAGATTGTTCCCATCCCACACACACTGAACTCTCCAAAGCTGCAATAGAGCACCTGTCTCTCTCCCCTCTGTCTGTTCCCATCCCACACACACTGACCTCTCCAAAGCTGCAATAGAGCACCTGTCTCTCTCCCCCTCGGTCTGCTCAGATTGTTCCCATCCCACACACACTGAACTCTCCAAAGCTGCAATAGAGCGCCTGCCTCTCTCCCCCTCTGTCTGTTCCCATCCCACACACACTGACCTCTCCAAAGCTGCAATAGAGCGCCTGTCTCTCTCCTCTCTGTCTGTTCCCATCCCACACACACTGACCTCTCCAAAGCTGCAATAGAGCGCCTGTCTCTCTCCCTCTCTGTCTGTTCCCATCCCACACACACTGACCTCTCCAAAGCTGCAATAGAGCACCTGTCTCTCTCCCCTCTGTCTGTTCCCATCCCACACACACTGACCTCTCCAAAGCTGCAATAGAGCACCTGGCTCTCTCCCCCTCTGTCTGTTCCCATCCCACACACACTGACCTCTCCAAAGCTGCAATAGAGCGCCTGTCTCTCTCCCCCTCTGTCTGCTCAGATTGTTCCCATCCCACACACACTGACCTCTCCAAAGCTGCAATAGAGCACCTGTCTCTCCCCCTCTGTCTGCTCAGATTGTTCCCATCCCACACACACTGACCTCTCCAAAGCTGCAATAGAGCGCCTGTCTCTCTCCCCCTCTGTCTGTTCCCATCCCACACACACTGACCTCTCCAAAGCTGCAATAGAGCGCCTGTCTCTCTCCCCCTCTGTCTGTTCCCATCCCACACACACTGACCTCTCCAAAGCTGCAATAGAGCGCCTGTCTCTCTCCCCTCTGTCTGTTCCCATCCCACACACACTGACCTCTCCAAAGCTGCAATAGAGCACCTGTCTCTCCCCTCTCTGTCTGTTCCCATCCCACACACACTGACCTCTCCAAAGCTGCAATAGAGCGCCTGTCTCTCTCCCCCTCTGTCTGCTCAGATTGTTCCCATCCCACACACACTGACCTCTCCAAAGCTGCAATAGAGCACCTGTCTCTCTCCCCCTCTGTCTGTTCCCATCCCACACACACTGACCTCTCCAAAGCTGCAATAGAGCGCCTGTCTCTCTCCCCTGTCTGTCAGATGTTCCCATCCCACACACACTGACCTCTCCAAAGCTGCAATAGAGCGCCTGTCTCTCTCCCTGTCTGTCTGTTCCCATCCCACACACACTGACCTCTCCAAAGCTGCAATAGAGCGCCTGTCTCTCTCCCCCTCTGTCTGCTCAGATTGTTCCCATCCCACACACACTGACCTCTCCAAAGCTGCAATAGAGCGCCTGTCTCTCTCCCCCTCTGTCTGCTCTTGTTCCCATCCCACACACACTGACCTCTCCAAAGCTGCAATAGAGCACCTGTCTCTCTCCCCTCGGTCTGCTCAGATTGTTCCCATCCCACACACACTGAACTCTCCAAAGCTGCAATAGAGCACCTGTCTCTCTCCCCCTGTCTGTTCCCATCCCACACACACTGACCTCTCCAAAGCTGCAATAGAGCACCTGTCTCTCTCCCCCTCGTCTGCTCAGATTGTTCCCATCCCACACACACTGACCTCTCCAAAGCTGCAATAGAGCGCCTGCCTCTCTCCCCCTCTGTCAGTTCCCATCCCACACACAATGACCTCTCCAAAGCTGCAATAAAGGGCCTGTCTCTCTCCCCCTCTGTCAGTTCCCATCCCACACACACTGACCTCTCCAAAGCTGCAATAGAGCACCTGGCTCTCTCCCCCTCTGTCTGTTCCCATCCCACACACACTGACCTCTCCAAAGCTGCAATAGAGCGCCTGTCTCTCTCCCCCTCTGTCTGTTCCCATCCCACACACACTGACCTCTCCAAAGCTGCAATAGAGCACCTGTCTCTCTCCCCCTCGGTCTGCTCAGATTGTTCCCATCCCACACACACTGAACTCTCCAAAGCTGCAATAGAGCACCTGTCTCTCTCCCCCTCTGTCTGTTCCCATCCCACACACACTGACCTCTCCAAAGCTGCAATAGAGCACCTGTCTCTCTCCCCTCGGTCTGCTCAGATTGTTCCCATCCCACACACACTGAACTCTCCAAAGCTGCAATAGAGCGCCTGCCTCTCTCCCCCTCTGTCTGTTCCCATCCCACACACACTGACCTCTCCAAAGCTGCAATAGAGCGCCTGTCTCTCTCCCTCTCTGTCTGTTCCCATCCCACACACACTGACCTCTCCAAAGCTGCAATAGAGCGCCTGTCTCTCTCCCTCTGTCTGTTCCCATCCCACACACACTGACCTCTCCAAAGCTGCAATAGAGCACCTGTCTCTCTCCCCCTCTGTCTGTTCCCATCCCACACACACTGACCTCTCCAAAGCTGCAATCCCATCCCACACACTGACCTCTCCAAAGCTGCAATAGAGCGCCTGTCTCTCTCCCCTCTGTCTGTTCCCATCCCACACACACTGACCTCTCCAAAGCTGCAATAGAGCACCTGTCTCTCCCTCTCTGTTCCCATCCCACACACACTGACCTCTCCAAAGCTGCAATAGAGCACCTGTCTCTCTCCCCCTCTGTCTGCTCAGATTGTTCCCATCCCACACACACTGACCTCTCCAAAGCTGCAATAGAGCACCTGTCTCTCTCCCCCTCTGTCTGTTCCCATCCCACACACACTGACCTCTCCAAAGCTGCAATAGAGCGCCTGTCTCTCTCCCCCTCTGTCTGTTCCCATCCCACACACACTGACCTCTCCAAAGCTGCAATAGAGCGCCTGTCTCTCTCCCTCTCTGTCTGTTCCCATCCCACACACACTGACCTCTCCAAAGCTGCAATAGAGTGCCTGTCTCTCTCCCCCTCTGTCTGCTCAGATTGTTCCCATCCCACACACACTGACCTCTCCAAAGCTGCAATAGAGCGCCTGTCTCTCTCCCCCTCTGTCAGTTCCCATCCCACACACACTGACCTCTCCAAAGCTGCAATAGAGCACCTGTCTCTCTCCCCTCTGTCTGCTCAGATTGTTCCCATCCCACACACACTGACCTCTCCAAAGCTGCAATAGAGCACCTGTCTCTCTCCCCTCTGTCTGCTCAGATTGTTCCCATCCCACACACACTGACCTCTCCAAAGCTGCAATAGAGCGCCTGTCTCTCTCCCTCTCTGTCTGTTCCCATCCCACACACACTGACCTCTCCAAAGCTGCAATAGAGCGCCTGTCTCTCTCCCTCTCTGTCAGTTCTCCCACACACACTGACCTCAAAGCTGCAATTGTCTCCCATCCCACACACACTGACCTCTCCAAAGCTGCAATAGAGCACCTGTCTCTCTCCCCTCTGTCTGTTCCCATCCCACACACACTGACCTCTCCAAAGCTGCAATAGAGCACCTGTCTCTCTCCCCTCTGTCTGCTCAGATTGTTCCCATCCCACACACACTGACCTCTCCAAAGCTGCAATAGAGCGCCTGTCTCTCTCCCCCTGTCTGCTCAGATTGTTCCCATCCCACACACACTGACCTCTCCAAAGCTGCAATAGAGCGCCTGTCTCTCTCCCCTCTGTCTGTTCCCATCCCACACACACTGACCTCTCCAAAGCTGCAATAGAGCGCCTGTCTCTCCCCCTCTGTCATTCCCATCCCACACACACTGACCTCTCCAAAGCTGCAATAGAGCGCCTGTCTCTCTCCCCTCTCTGTCAGTTCCCATCCCACACACAATGACCTCTCCAAAGCTGCAATAGAGCGCCTGTCTCTCTCCCTCTCTGTCAGTTCCCATCCCACACACTGACCTCTCCAAAGCTGCAATAGAGCACCTGTCTCTCTCCCTCTGTCTGCTCAGATTGTTCCCATCCCACACACTGAACTCTCCAAAGCTGCAATAGAGCACCTGTCTCTCTCCCCTCTGTCTGTTCCCATCCCACACACACTGACCTCTCCAAAGCTGCAATAGAGCACCTGTCTCTCTCCCCTCTGTCTGCTCAGATTGTTCCCATCCCACACACACTGACCTCTCCAAAGCTGCAATAGAGCGCCTGTCTCTCTCCCCCTCTGTCAGTTCCCATCCCACACACACTGACCTCTCCAAAGCTGCAATAGAGCACCTGTCTCTCTCCCCCTCTCTGCTCAGATTGTTCCCATCCCACACACACTGACCTCTCCAAAGCTGCAATAGAGCACCTGTCTCTCTCCCCCTCTGTCTTGTTCCCATCCCACACACACTGACCTCTCCAAAGCTGCAATAGAGCGCCTGTCTCTCTCCCCCTCTGTCTGTTCCCATCCCACACACACTGACCTCTCCAAAGCTGCAATAGAGCACCTGTCTCTCTCCCCCTCTGTCTGCTCAGATTGTTCCCATCCCACACACACTGACCTCTCCAAAGCTGCAATAGAGCGCCTGTCTCTCTCCCCTCTGTCAGTTCCCATCCCACACACACTGACCTCTCCAAAGCTGCAATAGAGCACCTGTCTCTCTCCCCCTCTGTCTGTTCCCATCCACACACACTGACCTCTCCAAAGCTGCAATTGTCTCCCATTCCCATCCCACACACACTGACCTCTCCAAAGCTGCAATAGAGCGCCTGTCTCTCTCCCCTCTGTCTGTTCCCATCCCACACACACTGACCTCTCCAAAGCTGCAATAGAGCACCTGTCTCTCTCCCCTCTGTCTGCTCAGATTGTTCCCATCCCACACACACTGACCTCTCCAAAGCTGCAATAGAGCGCCTGTCTCTCTCCCCTCTGTCTGCTCCCCATCCCACACACACTGACCTCTCCAAAGCTGCAATAGAGCGCCTGTCTCTCTCCCCCTGTCTGCTCAGATTGTTCCCATCCCACACACACTGACCTCTCCAAAGCTGCAATAGAGCACCTGTCTCTCTCCCTCTCTGTCAGTTCCCATCCCACACACACTGACCTCTCCAAAGCTGCAATAGAGCGCCTGTCTCTCTCCCCCTCTCTGTTCCCATCCCACACACACTGACCTCTCCAAAGCTGCAATAGAGCACCTGTCTCTCTCCCCTCTGTCTGTTCCCATCCCACACACACTGACCTCTCCAAAGCTGCAATAGAGCACCTGTCTCTCTCCCCTCTGTCTGCTCAGATTGTTCCCATCCCACACACACTGACCTCTCCAAAGCTGCAATAGAGCGCCTGTCTCTCTCCCCTCTGTCTGCTCAGATTGTTCCCATCCCACACACACTGACCTCTCCAAAGCTGCAATAGAGCGCCTGTCTCTCTCCCTCTCTGTCAGTTCCCATCCCACACACACTGACCTCTCCAAAGCTGCAATAGAGCGCCTGTGTCTCTCCCTCTCTGTCAGTTCCCATCCCACACACAATGACCTCTCCAAAGCTGCAATAGAGCGCCTGTCTCTCTCCCCCTCTGTCTGTTCCCATCCCACACACACTGACCTCTCCAAAGCTGCAATAAAGCGCCTGTCTCTCTCCCCCTCTGTCAGTTCCCATCCCACACACACTGACCTCTCCAAAGCTGCAATAGAGCACCTGTCTCTCTCCCCTCTGTCTGCTCAGATTGTTCCCATCCCACACACACTGACCTCTCCAAAGCTGCAATAGAGCACCTGTCTCTCTCCCCTCTGTCTGCTCAGATTGTTCCCATCCCACACACACTGACCTCTCCAAAGCTGCAATAGAGCACCTGTCTCTCTCCCCTCTGTCTGTTCCCATCCCACACACACTGACCTCTCCAAAGCTGCAATAGAGCACCTGTCTCTCTCCCCCTCTGTCTGTTCCCATCCCACACACACTGACCTCTCCAAAGCTGCAATAGAGCGCCTGTCTCTCTCCCCTGTCTGTTCCCATCCCACACACACTGACCTCTCCAAAGCTGCAATAGAGCACCTGTCTCTCTCCCCCTCTGTCTGCTCAGATTGTTCCCATCCCACACACACTGACCTCTCCAAAGCTGCAATAGAGCACCTGTCTCTCCCCCTCTGTCTGCTCAGATTGTTCCCATCCCACACACACTGACCTCTCCAAAGCTGCAATAGAGCACCTGTCTCTCTCCCCTCTGTCTGTTCCCATCCCACACACACTGACCTCTCCAAAGCTGCAATAGAGCACCTGTCTCTCTCCCCTCTCTGCTCAGATTGTTCCCATCCCACACACACTGACCTCTCCAAAGCTGCAATAGAGCGCCTGCCTCTCTCCCCTCTGTCTCCCATCCCACACACACTGACCTCTCCAAAGCTGCAATAAAGGGCCTGTCTCTCTCCCCTCTGTCAGTTCCCATCCCACACACACTGACCTCTCCAAAGCTGCAATAGAGCACCTGGCTCTCTCCCCTCTGTCTGTTCCCATCCCACACACACTGACCTCTCCAAAGCTGCAATAGAGCGCCTGTCTCTCTCCCCTCTGTCTGTTCCCATCCCACACACACTGACCTCTCCAAAGCTGCAATAGAGCACCTGTCTCTCTCCCCCTCTGTCTGCTCAGATTGTTCCCATCCCACACACACTGAACTCTCCAAAGCTGCAATAGAGCACCTGTCTCTCTCCCCCTCTGTCTGTTCCCATCCCACACACACTGACCTCTCCAAAGCTGCAATAGAGCACCTGTCTCTCTCCCCCTCTGTCTGCTCAGATTGTTCCCATCCCACACACACTGACCTCTCCAAAGCTGCAATAGAGCGCCTGTCTCTCTCCCCCTCTGTCTGTTCCCATCCCACACACACTGACCTCTCCAAAGCTGCAATAGAGCGCCTGTCTCTCTCCCTCTCTGTCTGTTCCCATCCCACACACACTGACCTCTCCAAAGCTGCAATAGAGCGCCTGTCTCTCTCCCCTCTCTGTCTGTTCCCATCCCACACAATAGAGCACCTGTCTCCTCTCTGTCTGTTCCCATCCCACAACACTGACCTCTCCAAAGCTGCAATAGAGCACCTGTCTCTCTCCCCTCTGTCTGTTCCCATCCCACACACACTGACCTCTCCAAAGCTGCAATAGAGCACCTGTCTCTCTCCCCCTGTCTGCTCAGATTGTTCCCATCCCACACACACTGACCTCTCCAAAGCTGCAATAGAGCACCTGTCTCTCTCCCCTCTGTCTGCTTTGTTCCCATCCCACACACACTGACCTCTCCAAAGCTGCAATAGAGCGCCTGTCTCTCTCCCCCTCTGTCTGTTCCCATCCCACACACACTGACCTCTCCAAAGCTGCAATAGAGCGCCTGTCTCTCTCCCCCTCTGTCTGTTCCCATCCCACACACACTGACCTCTCCAAAGCTGCAATAGAGCGCCTGTCTCTCTCCCTCTGTCTGTTCCCATCCCACACACACTGACCTCTCCAAAGCTGCAATAGAGCGCCTGTCTCTCTCCCCCTCTGTCTGCTCAGATTGTTCCCATCCCACACACACTGACCTCTCCAAAGCTGCAATAGAGCGCCTGTCTCTCTCCCCTCTGTCAGTTCCCATCCCACACACACTGACCTCTCCAAAGCTGCAATAGAGCACCTGTCTCTCTCCCCCTCTGTCTGCTCAGATTGTTCCCATCCCACACACACTGACCTCTCCAAAGCTGCAATAGAGCGCCTGTCTCTCTCCCCTCTGTCTGCTCAGATTGTTCCCATCCCACACACACTGACCTCTCCAAAGCTGCAATAGAGCGCCTGTCTCTCTCCCCTCTGTCTGTTCCCATCCCACACACACTGACCTCTCCAAAGCTGCAATAGAGCGCCTGTCTCTCTCCCTCTCTGTCTGTTCCCATCCCACACACACTGACCTCTCCAAAGCTGCAATAGAGCGCCTGTCTCTCTCCCCCTCTGTCAGTTCCCATCCCACACACACTGACCTCTCCAAAGCTGCAATAGAGCACCTGTCTCTCTCCCCCTCTGTCTGTTCCCATCCCACACACACTGACCTCTCCAAAGCTGCAATAGAGCACCTGTCTCTCTCCCCTCTGTCTGCTCAGTTGTTCCCATCCCACACACACTGACCTCTCCAAAGCTGCAATAGAGCACCTGTCTCTCTCCCCCTCTGTCTGCTCAGATTGTTCCCATCCCACACACACTGACCTCTCCAAAGCTGCAATAGAGCGCCTGTCTCTCTCCCCCTCTGTCTGCACACACTGACCTCTCCAAAGCTGCAATTGTCTCCCATCCCATCCCACACACACTGACCTCTCCAAAGCTGCAATAGAGCACCTGTCTCTCTCCCCTCTGTCTGTTCCCATCCCACACACACTGACCTCTCCAAAGCTGCAATAGAGCACCTGTCTCTCTCCCCTCTGTCTGTTCCCATCCCACACACACTGACCTCTCCAAAGCTGCAATAGAGCACCTGTCTCTCTCCCCTCTGGTCTGCTCAGATGTTCCCATCCCACACACACTGACCTCTCCAAAGCTGCAATAGAGCACCTGTCTCTCCCCCTCTGTCTGTTCCCATCCCACACACACTGACCTCTCCAAAGCTGCAATAGAGCACCTGTCTCTCTCCCCCTCTGCTCAGATTGTTCCCATCCCACACACACTGACCTCTCCAAAGCTGCAATAGAGCGCCTGTCTCTCCTGTCAGTTCCCATCCCACACACACTGACCTCTCCAAAGCTGCAATAGAGCACCTGTCTCTCTCCCCTCTGTCTGCTCAGATTGTTCCCATCCCACACACACTGACCTCTCCAAAGCTGCAATAGAGCACCTGTCTCTCTCCCCCTGTCTGCTCAGATTGTTCCCATCCCACACACACTGACCTCTCCAAAGCTGCAATAGAGCACCTGTCTCTCTCCCCCTCTGTCTGTTCCCATCCCACACACACTGACCTCTCCAAAGCTGCAATAGAGCACCTGTCTCTCTCCCCCCTCTGTCTGCTCAGATTGTTCCCATCCCACACACACTGACCTCTCCATCCCAAGCTGCAATAGAGCGCCTGTCTCTCTCCCTCTCTGTCTGTTCCCATCCCACACACTGACCTCTCCAAAGTTCCCTGTCTCTCTCCCCTCTGTCTGTTCCCATCCCACACACACTGACCTCTCCAAAGCTGCAATAGAGCACCTGTCTCTCTCCCCTCTGTCTGTTCCCATCCCACACACACTGACCTCTCCAAAGCTGCAATAGAGCGCCTGTCTCTCTCCCTCTCTGTCTGTTCCCATCCCACACACACTGACCTCTCCAAAGCTGCAATAGAGCACCTGTCTCTCTCCCCTCTCTGCTCAGATTGTTCCCATCCCACACACACTGACCTCTCCAAAGCTGCAATAGAGCACCTGTCTCTCTCCCCTCTGTCTGTTCCCATCCCACACACACTGACCTCTCCAAAGCTGCAATAGAGCACCTGTCTCTCTCCCCCCTGTCTGCTCAGATTGTTCCCATCCCACACACACTGAACTCTCCAAAGCTGCAATAGAGCGCCTGTCTCTCCCCTCTGTCTGTTCCCATCCCACACACACTGACCTCTCCAAAGCTGCAATAGAGCGCCTGTCTCTCTCCCTCTCTGTCTGTTCCCATCCCACACACACTGACCTCTCCAAAGCTGCAATAGAGCGCCTGTCTCTCTCCCCTCTGTCTGTTCCCATCCCACACACACTGACCTCTCCAAAGCTGCAATAGAGCACCTGTCTCTCTCCCCCTCTGTCTGTTCCCATCCCACACACACTGACCTCTCCAAAGCTGCAATAGAGCGCCTGCTCTCTCCCCTCTGTCTGTTCCCATCCCACACACACCTCTCCAAAGCTGAATAGAGCGCCTGTCTCTCTCCCCCTCTGTCTGCTCAGATTGTTCCCATCCCACACACACTGACCTCTCCAAAGCTGCAATAGAGCGCCTGTCTCTCTCCCCCTCTGTCTGCTCAGATTGTTCCCATCCCACACACACTGACCTCTCCAAAGCTGCAATAGAGCACCTGTCTCTCTCCCCTCTGTCTGTTCCCATCCCACACACACTGACCTCTCCAAAGCTGCAATAGAGCGCCTGTCTCTCTCCCCTCTGTCTGTTCCCATCCCACACACACACTGACCTCTCCAAAGCTGCAATAGAGCGCCTGTCTCTCTCCCTCTCTGTCTGTTCCCATCCCACACACACTGACCTCTCCAAAGCTGCAATAGAGCACCTGTCTCTCTCCCTCTCTGTCTGTTCCCATCCCACACACACTGACCTCTCCAAAGCTGCAATAGAGCGCCTGTCTCTCTCCCCTCTGTCTGCTCAGATTGTTCCCATCCCACACACACTGACCTCTCCAAAGCTGCAATAGAGCACCTGTCTCTCTCCCCTCTGTCTGTTCCCATCCCACACACTGACCTCTCCAAAGCTGCAATAGAGCGCCTGTCTCTCTCCCCTCTGTCTGTTCCCATCCCACACACACTGACCTCTCCAAAGCTGCAATAGAGCGCCTGTCTCTCTCCCTCTCTGTCTGTTCTCCCACACACACTGACCTCTGTTCCCATCCCACACACACTGACCTCTCCAAAGCTGCAATAGAGCGCCTGTCTCTCTCCCCCTCTGTCAGTTCCCATCCCACACACACTGACCTCTCCAAAGCTGCAATAGAGCACCTGTCTCTCTCCCCCTCTGTCTGCTCAGATTGTTCCCATCCCACACACACTGACCTCTCCAAAGCTGCAATAGAGCGCCTGTCTCTCTCCCCCTCTGTCTGCTCAGATTGTTCCCATCCCACACACACTGACCTCTCCAAAGCTGCAATAGAGCGCCTGTCTCTCTCCCCCTCTGTCTGCTCAGATTGTTCCCATCCCACACACACTGACCTCTCCAAAGCTGCAATAGAGCGCCTGTCTCTCTCCCCCTCTGTCTGCTCAGATTGTTCCCATCCCACACACACTGACCTCTCCAAAGCTGCAATAGAGCGCCTGTCTCTCTCCCTCTCTGTCAGTTCCCATCCCACACACACTGACCTCTCCAAAGCTGCAATAGAGCGCCTGTCTCTCTCCCCTCTGTCTGTTCCCATCCCACACACACTGACCTCTCCAAAGCTGCAATAGAGCATCCCACACACACTGACCTCTCCAAAGCTGCAATAGAGCACCTGTCTCCCCCTCTCTGTCTGTTCCCATCCCACACACACTGACCTCTCCAAAGCTGCAATAAAGCGCCTGTCTCTCTCCCCTCTGTCAGTTCCCATCCCACACACACTGACCTCTCCAAAGCTGCAATAGAGCACCTGTCTCTCTCCCCCTCTGTCTGCTCAGATTGTTCCCATCCCACACACACTGACCTCTCCAAAGCTGCAATAGAGCGCCTGTCTCTCTCCCCTGTCTGCTCAGTTGTTCCCATCCCACACACACTGACCTCTCCAAAGCTGCAATAGAGCGCCTGTCTCTCTCCCCTCTGTCAGTTCCCATCCCACACACACTGACCTCTCCAAAGCTGCAATAGAGCGCCTGTCTCTCTCCCTCTCTGTCAGTTCCCATCCCACACACAATGACCTCTCCAAAGCTGCAATAGAGCGCCTGTCTCTCTCCCCTCTGTCAGTTCCCATCCCACACACACTGACCTCTCCAAAGCTGCAATAGAGCGCCTGTCTCTCTCCCCCTCTGTCTGTCAGTTCCCATCCCACACACAATGACCTCTCCAAAGCTGCAGAGCGCCTGTCTCTCTCCCCTCTGTCAGTTCCCATCCCACACACACTGACCTCTCCAAAGCTGCAATAGAGCGCCTGTCTCTCTCCCCTCTCTGTCAGATTCCCATCCCATCCCACACACTGACCTCTCCAAAGCTGCAATAGAGCGCCTGTCTCTCTCCCCTCTGTCTGCTCAGATTGTTCCCATCCCACACACACTGACCTCTCCAAAGCTGCAATAGAGCACCTGTCTCTCTCCCCCTCGGTCTGCTCAGATTGTTCCCATCCCACACACACTGAACTCTCCAAAGCTGCAATAGAGCACCTGTCTCTCTCCCCCTCTGTCTGTTCCCATCCCACACACACTGACCTCTCCAAAGCTGCAATAGAGCACCTGTCTCTCTCCCCCTCGGTCTGCTCAGATTGTTCCCATCCCACACACACTGACCTCTCCAAAGCTGCAATAGAGCGCCTGCCTCTCTCCCCCTCTGTCAGTTCCCATCCCACACACAATGACCTCTCCAAAGCTGCAATAAAGGGCCTGTCTCTCTCCCCCTCTGTCAGTTCCCATCCCACACACACTGACCTCTCCAAAGCTGCAATAGAGCACCTGTCTCTCTCCCCCTCTGTCTGCTCAGATTGTTCCCATCCCACACACACTGACCTCTCCAAAGCTGCAATAGAGCACCTGTCTCTCTCCCCCTCGGTCTGCTCAGATTGTTCCCATCCCACACACACTGAACTCTCCAAAGCTGCAATAGAGCACCTGTCTCTCTCCCCCTCTGTCTGTTCCCATCCCACACACACTGACCTCTCCAAAGCTGCAATAGAGCACCTGTCTCTCTCCCCCTCGGTCTGCTCAGATTGTTCCCATCCCACACACACTGAACTCTCCAAAGCTGCAATAGAGCGCCTGCCTCTCTCCCCCTCTGTCTGTTCCCATCCCACACACACTGACCTCTCCAAAGCTGCAATAGAGCGCCTGTCTCTCTCCCTCTCTGTCTCCCATCCCACACACACTGACCTCTCCAAAGCTGCAATAGAGCACCTGTCTCTCTCCCCTGTCTGTTCCCATCCCACACACTGACCTCTCCAAAGCTGCAATAGAGCACCTGGCTCTCTCCCCCTCTGTCTGTTCCCATCCCACACACACTGACCTCTCCAAAGCTGCAATAGAGCGCCTGTCTCTCTCCCCCTCTGTCTGTTCCCATCCCACACACACTGACCTCTCCAAAGCTGCAATAGAGCACCTGTCTCTCTCCCCTCTGTCTGCTCAGATTGTTCCCATCCCACACACACTGAACTCTCCAAAGCTGCAATAGAGCACCTGTCTCTCTCCCCTCTGTCTGTTCCCATCCCACACACACTGACCTCTCCAAAGCTGCAATAGAGCACCTGTCTCTCTCCCCCTCTGCTCAGATTGTTCCCATCCCACACACTGAACTCTCCAAAGCTGCAATAGAGCGCCTGCCTCTCTCCCCTCTGTCTGTTCCCATCCCACACACTGACCTCTCCAAAGCTGCAATAGAGCGCCTGTCTCTCTCCCTCTCTGTCTGTTCCCATCCCACACACACTGACCTCTCCAAAGCTGCAATAGAGCGCCTGTCTCTCTCCCCTCTGTCTGTTCCCATCCCACACACACTGACCTCTCCAAAGCTGCAATAGAGCACCTGTCTCTCTCCCCCTCTGTCTGTTCCCATCCCACACACACTGACCTCTCCAAAGCTGCAATAGAGCACCTGGCTCTCTCCCCCTCTGTCTGTTCCCATCCCACACACACTGACCTCTCCAAAGCTGCAATAGAGCGCCTGTCTCTCTCCCCCTCTGTCTGCTCAGATTGTTCCCATCCCACACACACTGACCCCCCAAAGCTGCAATAGAGCACCTGTCTCTCTCCCCCTCTGTCTGCTCAGATTGTTCCCATCCCACACACACTGACCTCTCCAAAGCTGCAATAGAGCACCTGTCTCTCTCCCCCTCTGTCTGTTCCCATCCCACACACACTGACCTCTCCAAAGCTGCAATAGAGCGCCTGTCTCTCTCCCCCTCTGTCTGTTCCCATCCCACACACACTGACCTCTCCAAAGCTGCAATAGAGCGCCTGTCTCTCTCCCTCTCTGTCTGTTCCCATCCCACACACACTGACCTCTCCAAAGCTGCAATAGAGCACCTGTCTCTCTCCCTCTCTGTCTGTTCCCATCCCACACACACTGACCTCTCCAAAGCTGCAATAGAGCGCCTGTCTCTCTCCCCCTCTGTCTGCTCAGATTGTTCCCATCCCACACACACTGACCTCTCCAAAGCTGCAATAGAGCACCTGTCTCTCTCCCCCTCTGTCTGTTCCCATCCCACACACACTGACCTCTCCAAAGCTGCAATAGAGCGCCTGTCTCTCTCCCTCTCTGTCTGTTCCCATCCCACACACACTGACCTCTCCAAAGCTGCAATAGAGTGCCTGTCTCTCTCCCCCTCTGTCTGCTCAGATTGTTCCCATCCCACACACACTGACCTCTCCAAAGCTGCAATAGAGCGCCTGTCTCTCTCCCCCTCTGTCAGTTCCCATCCCACACACACTGACCTCTCCAAAGCTGCAATAGAGCACCTGTCTCTCTCCCCCTCTGTCTGCTCAGATTGTTCCCATCCCACACACACTGACCTCTCCAAAGCTGCAATAGAGCGCCTGTCTCTCTCCCCCTCTGTCTGCTCAGATTGTTCCCATCCCACACACACTGACCTCTCCAAAGCTGCAATAGAGCGCCTGTCTCTCTCCCCTCTGCTCAGATTGTTCCCATCCCACACACACTGACCTCTCCAAAGCTGCAATAGAGCACCTGTCTCTCTCCCCTCGGTCTGCTCAGATTGTTCCCATCCCACACACACTGACCTCTCCAAAGCTGCAATAGAGCGCCTGTCTCTCTCCCTCTCTGTCTGTTCCCATCCCACACACACTGACCTCTCCAAAGCTGCAATAGAGCGCCTGTCTCTCTCCCTCTCTGTCTGTTCCCATCCCACACACACTGACCTCTCCAAAGCTGCAATAGAGCACCTGTCTCTCTCCCCCTCTGTCTGTTCCCATCCCACACACACTGACCTCTCCAAAGCTGCAATAGAGCACCTGTCTCTCTCCCCTCTGTCTGTTCCCATCCCACACACACTGACCTCTCCAAAGCTGCAATAGAGCGCCTGTCTCTCCCCTCTGTCTGCTCAGATTGTTCCCATCCCACACACACTGACCTCTCCAAAGCTGCAATAGAGCGCCTGTCTCTCTCCATCTCTGTCTGTTCCCATCCCACACACACTGACCTCTCCAAAGCTGCAATAGAGCGCCTGTCTCTCTCCCCCTCTGTCTGCTCAGATTGTTCCCATCCCACACACACTGACCTCTCCAAAGCTGCAATAGAGCACATGTCTCTCTCCCCTCTGTCTGCTCAGATTGTTCCCATCCCACACACACTGACCTCTCCAAAGCTGCAATAGAGCGCCTGTCTCTCTCCCCTCTGTCTGTTCCCATCCCACACACACTGACCTCTCCAAAGCTCAGAGCGCCTTCTCTCTCCCTCTCTGTCTGTTCCCATCCCACACACACTGACCTCTCCAAAGCTGCAATAGAGCACCTGTCTCTCCCCCTCTGTCTGCTCAGATTGTTCCCATCCCACAAACACTGACCTCTCCAAAGCTGCAATAGAGCGCCTGTCTCTCTCCCCCTCTGTCTGCTCAGATTGTTCCCATCCCACACACACTGACCTCTCCAAAGCTGCAATAGAGCGCCTGTCTCTCTCCCTCTCTGTCTGTTCCCATCCCACACACACTGACCTCTCCAAAGCTGCAATAGAGCACCTGTCTCTCTCCCCCTCTGTCTGCTCAGATTGTTCCCATCCCACACACACTGACCTCTCCAAAGCTGCAATAGAGCGCCTGTCTCTCTCCCCCTCTGTCTGCTCAGATTGTTCCCATCCCACACACACTGACCTCTCCAAAGCTGCAATAGAGCGCCTGCCTCTCTCCTCACAAAGCAGAGCTCAGGTTTAAAACAACAGAAAACCAGGCTCATGTTTTGTGTTTAAACATAATGTATTTTGACCATCCGTATACTATTGTAATAGTGATGATGATGAAATAACCCCCATTCCTCACACACACAAACAATACTCTTAATGCCAGAACCAGGCGGAGCAGACCGGCTGCTTTATAAAACAGACAAATACATTCCTACAAAACATTGGAGGGTATTAAGGTGGAGAAGAAAAATCCCCAACTTCCTGTGAAATCCCTGTTTGAAACAAGAGGTGAAAGGCCACGCAGCTTTAAGGAAAACCCTGTGATGAGCAGATCATCTGAACCCATTTTGGAGCAGCTAGCTGAGTGTGTTTAATAAGGGGGCCAAGGCACGTGCCACACACACACACAGCAGTATAAACAGATGGAAACGCATGGATACTTTTGACTCTGACACTCTGAAAACCAGAGATGTAATCTCTATTTCACTTTCATAAATCAGAGGCTGTTATAGTCTTCAGCTTGGTAATGTGGAGAGAGAGAGAGTGAGAGAGAGAGAGAGAGAGAGAGAGGGAGAGAGAGAGGGAGAGAGAGAGAGAGGGAGGAGAGAGAGAGAGAGAGAGAGAGAGAGAGAGAGAGAGGGGAGAAAGAGAGAGAGGGGAGGAGAGAGAGAGAGAGGGGGAGTGAGAGAGAGAGAGAGAGAGAAAGAGAGAGAAAGAGAGAGAGAGAGAGAGTGAGAGGCCGTGGGGGAGAGAGAGACCGAGAGAGAGACCGTAGGGGGAGAGAGAGAGAGAGACAGTGGGGAGAGAGAGACCGTGGGGGGAGAGAGAGACCGAGAGAGAGAGAGAGAGAGAGAGAGACCGTAGGGGGAGAGAGAGAGAGACCGAGAGAGAGACCGAGAGAGAGAGAGACCGTGGGGGGAGAGAGAGAGACCGTGGGGGAGAGAGAGGAGAGAGAGAGAGACCGTGGGGGGAGAGAGAGAGAGAGACCGTGGGGGGAGAGAGAGAGAGAGAGAGAGACTGTGGGGGGGGGGAGACTGTAGAAGGAACCCTCTAAAGGTAACATCTAATATAGACTCTTCACACTGATCCAGTGCAGCAGATGGTTTTGTGAATGTCATAATATTAGCTGTGAGGCAGAAATACCTTGATATCTGTCTGGAGATACAACAGTAGTACTCTGGGGGGTCTCAGTGGGTTGGAGCGTGGTGCTGGAAACAACAAGGTCGTGGGTTCGTGGACAGCTAGATGGCTGTCAGAGTGAGACACAGCCAGGGTGAGACACGGTCAGGCAGCAACAGTGGGTGAGAAGAGAGCGGAGCACAGTAAAGGAGATTTTTGTGGGTGCTGTTGAGGGGGGGGGGGGGCTATAAGGTCTGTAAGCGTCCTTCATTCAAAATATCAGGACCTATATACAGTAACACATACAGTAACAATTCAACTGAACCATTCCCTAACAATTCAACTGAACCATTCCCTAAAAACACATCCATCCTAATTTAACTGAACCATTCCCTAAAAACACATCCATCCTAATTTAACTGAACCATTCCCTAAAAACCCATTCAGCCTAATTTAACTGAACCATTTCCTAAAAATTCAGCCCATCCAGCATAATTTAACTGAATCATTGCTACAGTCAAAAGGTGAGTGTGTGTTCGAGAGGTGACAAGCAGATTGACATGGTTAACAGCTACCTTTGACCCATAGCAAAATATTAAACTGCTTCACCTTACACCTGTTTCTTCACACACACACACACACACACACACACACACACACACACACACACACACACATTTCCTATTCTGGCAAACAATATTTGGCGTAATAACACAGTGGTATTACTAAAATTGTAACTGCATTAGAAAGAATACAATCTGGTCAGACACACCAGTCAGAATCTAACACTGGTCAGACACACCAGTCAGAATCTAACACTGGTCAGACACACCAGACAGAATCTAACACTGGTCAGACACACCAGACAGAATCTAACACTGGTCAGACACACCAGACAGAATCTAACACTGGTCAGACACACCAGGCAGAATCTAACACTGGTCAGACACACCAGGCAGAATCTAACACTGGTCAGACACACCAGGCAGAATCTAACACTGGTCAGACACACCAGACAGAATCTAACACTGGTCAGACACACCAGACAGAATCAGAATCTAACACTTGTCAGACACACCAGACAGAATCTAACACTTGTCAGACACACCAGTCAGAATCTAACACTGGTCAGACACACCAGTCAGAATCTAACACTGGTCAGACACACCAGACAGAATCTAACACTGGTCAGACACACCAGACAGAATCTAACACTGGTCAGACACACCAGACAGAATCTAACACTGGTCAGACACACCAGGCAGAATCTAACACTGGTCAGACACACCAGGCAGAATCTAACACTGGTCAGACACACCAGACAGAATCTAACACTGGTCAGACACACCAGACAGAATCTAACACTGGTCAGACACACCAGACAGAATCTAACACTTGTCAGACACACCAGTCAGAATCTAACACTGGTCAGACACACCAGTCAGAATCTAACACTGGTCAGACACACCAGACAGAATCTAACACTGGTCAGACACACCAGACAGAATCTAACACTAGTCAGACACACCAGACAGAATCTAACACTAGTCAGACACACCAGACAGAATCTAACACTTGTCAGACACACCAGACAGAATCTAACACTAGTCAGACACACCAGTCAGAATCTAACACTGGTCAGACACACCAGACAGAATCTAACACTGGTCAGACACACCAGACAGAATCTAACTTATACAATTATAAAGCAGAGTGTCTCCACTAGTCGACCTAAGTATCAATCGACGGACAGACGGACGGACGGACGGACAGAATCATTGGTGTGGTGGGTGTTAGAAGTACTTCTGACCATGGCCGCAGGATACCAACGTATCCCGCCACCTCCCCACAAAAAAGTAGGACTCAAAATGTACAAGCTGTACAGAAATCATGTGGTTAAAACTGGAGAAAGCAGTGACATTTTGTAGAATCAAATAATCACCCAGTCTTCAAATGTCTGGTTTTTCCAACGTGAGTCACCCTATAAAAACACAGCAGAATATTTAATAACAAAGTCAGAAGATCATCAGGAGGAAGATGAGGTGGCACAGACAACCAGAGGAGGGAGGGAGGGAGGGGTACTCAAGAGGACAGAGGATGAAGATCATCAGGAGGAAGATGAGGTGGCACAGAGACACCAGAGGAGGGAGGGAGGGAGGGGTACTCAAAGATGTACAGAGGATGAAGATCATCAGGAGGAAGATGAGGTGGCACAGAGACAACCAGAGGAGGGAGGGAGGGAGGGGTACTTTTGGAAGAGGACAGAGGATGAAGATCATCAGGAGGAAGATGAGGTGGCACAGAGACAACCAGAGGAGGGAGGGAGGGAGGGGTACACAGAAGAGGACAGAGGAAAGTCAGAAGATCATCAGGAGGAAGATGAGGTGGCACAGAGACACCAGAGGAGGAGGGAGGAGGGGTACTCGGAAGACGACAGAGGATGAAGTTCATCAGGAGGAAGATGAGGTGGCACAGAGACAACCAGAGGAGGGAGGGAGGGAGGGGTACTCGGAAGACGACAGAGGATGAAGATCATCAGGAGGAAGATGAGGTGGCACAGAGACAACCAGAGGAGGGAGGGAGGGAGGGGTACTGGAAGAGGACAGAGGATGAAGATCATCAGGAGGAAGATGAGGTGGCACAGAGACAACCAGAGGAGGGAGGGAGGGAGGGGTACTCGGAAGACGACAGAGGATGAAGATCATCAGGAGGAAGATGAGGTGGCACAGAGACAACCAGAGGAGGGAGGGAGGGAGGGGTACTGAAGAGGACAGAGGATGAAGATCATCAGGAGGAAGATGAGGTGGCACAGAGACAACCAGAGGAGGGAGGGAGGGAGGGGTACTCGGAAGAGGACAGAGGATGAAGATCATCAGGAGGAAGATGAGGTGGCACAGAGACAACCAGAGGAGGGAGGGAGGGAGGGGTACTCGGAAGACGACAGAGGATGAAGATCATCAGGAGGAAGATGAGGTGGCACAGAGACAACCAGAGGAGGGAGGGAGGGAGGGGTACTCGGAAGACGACAGAGGATGAAGATCATCAGGAGGAAGATGAGGTGGCACAGAGACAACCAGAGGAGGGAGGGAGGGAGGGGTACTCGGAAGACGACAGAGGATGAAGATCATCAGGAGGAAGATGAGGTGGCACAGAGACAACCAGAGGAGGGAGGGAGGGAGGGGTACTGAAGAGGACAGAGGATGAAGATCATCAGGAGGAAGATGAGGTGGCACAGAGACAACCAGAGGAGGGAGGGAGGGAGGGGTACTCGGAAGACGACAGAGGATGAAGATCATCAGGAGGAAGATGAGGTGGCACAGAGACAACCAGAGGAGGGAGGGAGGGAGGGGTACTGGAAGAGGACAGAGGATGAAGATCATCAGGAGGAAGATGAGGTGGCACAGAGACAACCAGAGGAGGGAGGGAGGGAGGGGTACTCGGAAGACGACAGAGGATGAAGATCATCAGGAGGAAGATGAGGTGGCACAGAGACAACCAGAGGAGGGAGGGAGGGAGGGGTACTCGGAAGAGGACAGAGGATGAAGATCATCAGGAGGAAGATGAGGTGGCACAGAGACAACCAGAGGAGGGAGGGAGGGAGGGGTACTCGGAAGAGGACAGAGGATGAAGATCATCAGGAGGAAGATGAGGTGGCACAGAGACAACCAGAGGAGGGAGGGAGGGAGGGGTACTCGGAAGACGACAGAGGATGAAGATCATCAGGAGGAAGATGAGGTGGCACAGAGACAACCAGAGGAGGGAGGGAGGGAGGGGTACTCGGAAGAGGACAGAGGATTAAACGTATGTGACATTTATATGTCTGTGTGTGTGGCAGCAGCAGGGTTGGTTGACCTTCAGGTTTATTTGAATGCGCAGCCTCCTGCATTTGACACCTAACATGGGATGACAAAGCAGTACACAGTAGCTGTACACACAATGCTACAGCTAAAACCCATAGCCCTGCCTGTCATCTTTACTTACTGTGGCACGGAGTGTGTGTGCCTATGTGTGTGTGTTATATATATATATACACACACACACACATATATATATATATGTGGGTGTGTGTGTGTGTGTGGGGGGGGGGCTTTTGCAAGGCACTGTATTTCATCCCCTTGGATTCCTTCACATTTTGTTTCAAGTGGGATTTAAAACCATCTAGTCTAAATACTCTAATATCAAAGTGGAAGATGTTTTTGTATTTTTGCATGAATAAAAGTGTGATAACTAAAATACAGTCGTTGCAGAAGTATTCAGCCTCTTTGTTCAGGCAAAATGAGTTCAGGAGTCACATTTGGCTTAACAAATGACAAACTATATGGAGTGATTTTCTTATGACTAACCCCTCCTCTGTCCCCCGTACATATAACATCTGTAAGGTCCCGGAGTCAACTATTGAATTTCAAACACAGATTCAACGACAAAGACCACAAAGCTTTGAGAAAGCCTCAAAGAAGGCCAGTGATTGGTGGATGGGTAACAATAACAAATCAGACATTGAATATCTCTTTAAGCTCTTTTCATGACCAAGTTAATAATGATGCTGTGGATGATGTATTAACCCACCCAGACACATCAAAGATACAGTCATCCTTCTGAACTGAGCTGCAGGACAGGAAGGAACCTGCTCAGGGATACAGTCGTCCTTCTGAACTGAGCTGCAGGACAGGAAGGAACCTGCTCAGGGATACAGTCTTTTCAATGAGCTGCAGGACAGGAAGGAACCTGCTCAGGGATACAGATGCCTGAACTGAGCTGCAGGACAGGAAGGAACCTGCTCAGGGATACAGTCGTCCTTCTGAACTGAGCTGCAGGACAGGAAGGAACCTGCTCAGGGATACAGTCATCCTTCTGAACTGAGCTGCAGGACAGGAAGGAACCTGCTCAGGGATACAGTCGTCCTTCTGAACTGAGCTGCAGGACAGGAAGGAACCTGCTCTGCAGGGATACAGTCAACTGAGCTGCAGGACAGGAAGGAACCTGCTCAGGGATACAGTCATCCTTCTGAACTGAGCTGCAGGACAGGAAGGAACCTGCTCAGGGATACAGTCATCCTTCTGAACTGAGCTGCAGGACAGGAAGGAACCTGCTCAGGGATACAGTCATCCTTCTGAACTGAGCTGCAGGACAGGAAGGAACCTGCTCAGGGATACAGTCGTCCTTCTGAACTGAGCTGCAGGACAGGAAGGAACCTGCTCAGGATACAGTCGTCCTTCTGAACTGAGCTGCAGGACAGGAAGGAACCTGCTCAGGGATACAGTCGTCCTTCTGAACTAAGCTGCAGGACAGGAAGGAACCTGCTCAGGGATACAGTCGTCCTTCTGAACTGAGCTGCAGGACAGGAAGGAACCTGCTCAGGGATACAGTCGTCCTTCTGAACTGAGCTGCAGGACAGGAAGGAACCTGCTCAGGGATACAGTCGTCCTTCTGAACTGAGCTGCAGGACAGGAAGGAAACTGCTCAGGATACAGTCGTCCTTCTGAACTGAGCTGCAGGAAGGAAGGAACCTGCTCAGGGATACAGTCGTCCTTCTGAACTGAGCTGCAGGACAGGAAGGAACCTGCTCAGGGATACAGTCGTCCTTCTGAACTGAGCTGCAGGACAGGAAGGAACCTGCTCAGGGATACAGTCGTCCTTCTGAACTGAGCTGCAGGACAGGAAGGAACCTGCTCAGGGATACAGTCGTCCTTCTGAACTGAGCTGCAGGACAGGAAGGAAACTGCTCAGGGATACAGTCGTCCTTCTGAACTGAGCTGCAGGACAGGAAGGAACCTGCTCAGGGATGTTACCATGAGGTCATTGGTGATTTTAAAACAGCTACGGAGGTCAAAGGCTGTGATGGACAAAGAGTGAGGATGGATCAACAACATTGTAATGACTCCATAATAATTATTTAAATGACAAGAAGAATACAAATATACAGAATACAAATATTTAAAAACAACTATTTTGTATTTCAACAAGGCACAAAAGTTTTTTTAAATGAACACGGAAAAGGAATACACTTGAAAATTGCTGCATCTTGACAGAGCTTGAAGAATTCTGAAAGTAATAATGGGCTGATATTGCACAGTCCAGGAGTGGAAAGCTCTTAGAGACTTACCCAAGAAGACTCACAGCTGTAATCGCTGTCAAAGGTGTTTCTAAAGTATTGATTCAAGGAGCTGAATACTTATGCAACCACTATATTTTAGTGATTTAATTTATATAATTTTGTTTTACAAAATGTTAAAAATGTTATTCCACTTTGACATTGGAGTATTTTTGGTAGACTGTTGACAGAAAATATCAATTAAATCCATTTTAATCCCACTTTGTAAAAATAAAATGTGAAGAAATGTGAACTATTGAATACTTTTGCAAGGCACTGTACACACATAGAAAAAAGGGTTCCAAAAGAGTTCTTTGGCTGTCCCCCTAGGAGAACACTTTTTAGTTCCAGGTAGAACCTTTTTGGGTTCCATGTAGAACCCTCTGTAGAACCCGCTTTGAAGAAACAAAAAGGGTTCTTCAAAGGGTTCTCCTATGGGGACAGCCAAATTTTTTCTGAGGCTGCACCATCGAGTGCCAAGTAAATATGAACATCCAAAACATTACTTTAAAAAAGAAAACACTGGTAATGGACAAATCAATTTTGCAACAGAGACAAATACAAGGTTTTCTTGTTTACTGGCCTTGTCCAACCACTAATAGAGAAATACCAACTCAAACAATGCATGTATTTAAACCCACATCTCCAGTACTTGTAAGAGCGGGGCTGTGCTTTCAGAACATATTGTGTATTCCATCCAAACCGTATTCATGCCATTTGTAGAAGATCCACAGGCGTAACAAAGTAACAACACAGACTCGATGGATATTGTGAGGAATGTCAATCTACGCTGCAGATCTCCACCATACAGTCCATTAGAGCACCTCCTCCCAGCTGCCCACTGCACTGAGGCTCGGAAACACTGTCACCACCGATAAATACACCATCGTTGAGAATTTCAAAACATTTTTCTACAGCTGGCCATGCTTTCCAGCTGGCTACCCCTACCCTGGTCAACAGCCCTGCACCACCCACAGCAACTGGCCCAAGCCTCCCCCATTTCTCCTTCACCCAAATCCAGATAGCCGATGTTCTGAAAGAGCTGCAACATCTGGACCCCTACAAATCAGCCGGGCTAGACAATCTCTTTCTAAAATTATGCGCTGAAATTGTTGCAGCCCCTATTACTAGCCTGTTCAACCTCTCTTTCGTATCGTCTGAGATCCCAAAAGATTGAAAAGCTGCATTGTCGGAACTAGAAGCACAAGCATTTCCCTACACTCGCATTAACATCTGCTAACCATGTGTATGTGACAAATAAAATTTGATTTGATTTGATTTGGGAAAAAGATTGAAAAGCTGCTGTGGTCATCCCCCTCTTCAAAGGGGGAGACACTCTATACCCAAATTGCTGCAGACCTATATCTATCCTACCCTGCCTTTCTAAAGTCTTCGAAACCAAGTTAACAAACAGACCATTTCGAATCCCACCGTACCTTCTACGAGCTGGTCATGGGTGCACCTCAGCCACGCTCAAGGTCCTAAACGATATCATAATCGATAAGAGACAATACTGTGCAGCTGTATTCATAGACCTGGCCAAGGCTTTCGACTCTGTCAATCACCACATTCTTATTGGCAGACTCAACAGTCTTGGTTTCTCAAATGACTGCCTCACCTGATTCACCAACTACTTCTCAGACAGAGTTAAGTGTGTTATATCGGAGGGCCTGTTGTCCGGACCTCTGGCAATCTCTACGGGGGTGCCACAGGGTTAAATTCTTGGGCCGACTCTTTTCTCTGAATACATCAGTGAAGTCGCTCTTGCTGCTGGTGATTCTCTGATCCACCTCTACGCAGACGACACCATTCTGTATACTTCTGGCCCTTCTTTGGACACTGTGTTAACTAACCTCCAGACGAGCTTCAATGCCATACAACACTCCTTCCATGGCCTCCACCTGCTCTTAAATGCAAGTAAAACTAAATGCATGCTCTTCAACCGATCGCTGTCCGCCTGACTAGCATCACTACTCTGGACGGTTCTGATTTAGAATATGTGGACAACTACAAATACCTAGGTGTCTGGTTAGACTGTAAACTCTCCCTTCAGACTCATATTAAACATTTCCAATCCAAAATTAAATCTAGAATCAGATTCCTATTTCGCAAACAAAGCATCCTTCACTCATGCTGCCAAACATACCCTTGTAAAACTGACCATCCTACCGATCCTCGACTTCGGCGATGTCATTTACAAAATAGCCTCCACACTCTGCTCAGCAAATTGGATGCAGTCTATCACAGTGCCATCCGTTTTGTCACCAAAGCCCCATACACTACCCACCACTGCGACCTGTATGCTCTCGTTGGCTGGCCCTCACTTCATACTCGTCGCCAAACCCACTGGCTTCAGGTCATCAATAAGTCTCTGTTAGGTAAAGCCCCGTCTTATCTCATCTCACTGGCCGCCACCGCAGCACGCGTTCCCAGCAGGTATATTTCACTGGTCATCCCCAAAGCCAATTACTCATTTGGCCACCTTTCCTTCCAGTTCTCAGCTGCCAATGACTGGAACGAACTGCAAAAATCACTGAAGCTGGAGTCATAGATCTCCCTCACTAACTTTAAGCACCAGCTGTCAGAGCAGCTCACAGATCACTGCACCTGTACATAGCCCATCTGTAAATAGCCCCTCGAACTACCTCATCCCTATACCGTTATTTATTTGATTTATTTAGCTCCTTTGCACCCCAGTATCTCTACTTGCACATTCATCTTCTGCACATATATCACTCCAGTGTTTAATTGCTATATTGTAATTATTTCACCACTATGGCCAATTTATTGCCTTACCTCCCTTATCCTACCTCATTTGCACACACAGTATGTAGACTTTTTTACATTTTTTCTATTGTATTATTGGCTGTATGTTTGTGTATTCCATGTGTAACTCTGTGTTGTTGTTCGTGTCGCACTGCTTTGCTTTATCTTGGCCAGGTCGCAGTTGTAAATGAGAACTTGTTCTCAACTAGCCTAAATGGTTAAATAAAGGTGAAATAAAATAAATAAAAGTTGTATCCATAAACTGCCTCTTTATCTCCACCCTCTCTGTTTCAGTCCCCCTCTCTCTGTCTCCCTTTCACCCCCCCCTGCCTCTCTCCCTCCCTCTGTCTCCCTTTCACTCCCCCCTGCCTCTCGCCCTCTCTCTGGCTCTCCATCTTCTCTCACTGTACATTTGGAGTGAACAGCAGAACTCTCTCTGCCAGACTACATTACCCAGCATGCTCCAGTGGGCAATAAGCCCTGGCTGGTGTTATGCCATGCCTAGTGGGCACATCATGCTTAAACAAACACACTCACATTAACCCCCAATCTCTGATCGCTCATACACAACACCCTACTGGCCCGGTAGCAGGGGGAGAGGGAGAGAGAGAGAGAGAGAGAGAGAGAGAGAGAGAGAGAGAACCGGCCCGGTAGCAGGGAGATGGAAAGAGAGAGAGAGAGAACCGGCCCAGTAGCAGGGAGAGAGGACGAGAGGGAGAGAGAGAGAGTGTGTTTCTGGCAGCGTGTTCAGCTTCCAACAAACTCTCCAATAAAGGCCAGATCCAGACCTGTGTTGGTGTTAATAAGTCCAAATAAATTAATAAATATCCAAATAATAAATATTAAAAACTTCCCTTGTCCAGCCAGAGTGAATACATGAAGAACATGTTTCTATCAGCTGACCATGAATAACATCATCTGGTCCCTTCAGCTCTGAATAGATGTTGAACTCACATAGAATCACACTAATACACTTTACAAAGACCTAGTCATGTCTTAGAAGGAAAATAAAAGTATTTGGGAGCTCTTTATGTTCAGACGGGGTTTATGGACTGAAACACGTCCTTGAGTATATCGCTTTGAAACGCATCAAAAGCAGTAAAACTCCTGAGTGCTCTCCGTCTTCACTCAGACATACGTTCACTTATCTTACAGCACACTTAAGGTGTAGTCATGGGCTAATTAACACACAGGAGCCTAGTCTTTGGGTTGGTCTTTGTTTGCTGAATGGCCAAGTCTTCATGACCTTGAGCACACGGCTATGAAAAGCCATCAAAAGACCCATCAACACTGCCTATCTCTTGTCGAGCAGAGAAGAGATGGCGTCTTCACTCAATCGCTCATTCAAAATCAGCTTCATTGAACACTACAGTGCCCATAGGCTGAAGATGAGCAGTGTCCTGTGTCCTGTAGCAGTTGTCCCACAGTTAATAATGACCATATCAAACAAACAAAGACAGCGGTCCTCTGTGTATTCTCATCCCATCATATAGACCTATTAGATCGGTGTAGTAAGGGAGATGAATCATACGCGCGAACGGACCAGGTGTTAGACACACACACGGTACACACTCACACAACCAGCCTTGGTCACTAGAAACTAGAGGTCGACCGATTAGTCGGCATGGCCGATTAATTGGGGCCGATTTCAAGTTTTCATAACAAATCGGTAATCGGCATTTTTGGACACCGATTATGGCCGATTACATTGCATTCCACGAGGAAACTGTGTGGCAGGCTGACCAGCTGTTACACGAGTGCAGCAAGGAGCCAAGGTAAGTTGCTAGCTAGCATTAAACTTATCTTATAAAAAACAATCAATCTTCACATAATCACTAGTTAACTACACATGGTTGATGATATTACTAGGTTAACTAGCTTGTCCTGCGTTGCATATAATCAATGTGGTGCCTGTTAATTTATCATTGAATCACTACTTCGCCAAACGGGGGATGATATAACAAAAGCACAAATGTTGCATGAATGTACATAAGCATCAATCCCTTTCTTAAAATCAATACACAGAAGTATATATTTTTAAACATGCATATTTAGTTCAAATAAATTCATGTTAGCAGGCAATATTAACTAGGGAAATTGTGTCACTTCTCTTGGGTTTATTGCACACAGAGTCAGGTTATTAGAACTGCTTATTAGAACATCCAATAGTCAAAGGTATATGAAATACAAATGGTATAGAGAGAAAGAGTCGAAGCGTCATAATTCCTATAATAACTACAACCTAAAACTTCTTAACTGGGAATATTGAAGAACTGGGAATATTGAACCACCAGCTTTCATATGTTCTGAGCAAGGAACCTAAACGTTAGCTTTTTTACTTTTCACTTATTGCACTTTTATTTTCTGTGGTTCTGCATTATTTAAACCAAATTGTGCATGTTTCATTATTTATTTTGAGACTAAATAGATTATATTTATGTATTATATTAAGTGAAAATAAAAGTGTTCCAATCAGTATTGTTGTAATTGTCATAATTACAAATATATACAGTGGGGAGAACAAGTACTTGATAACCTGCTAAATCGGCAGTGTTTCCTTCTTACAAAGCATGTAGAGGTCTGTCATTTTATCATAGCTACACTTCAACTGGGAGAGACGGAATCTAAAACAAAAATCCAGAAAATCACATTGTATGATTTTTAAGTCATTATTAATTAGCATTTTATTGCATGACATAAGTATTTGACACATGAGAAAAGCAGAACTTAATATTTGGTACAGAAACCTTTGTTTGCAATTACAGAGATCATACGTTTCCTGTAGTTCTTGACCAGGTTTGCACACACTGCAGCAGGGATTTTGGCCCACTCCTCCATACAGACCTTCTCCAGATCCTTCAGGTTTCGGGGCTGTCGCTGGGCAATACGGACTTTCAGCTCCCTCCAAAGATTTTCTATTGGGTTCAGGTCTGGAGACTGGCTAGGCCACTCCAGGACCTTGAGAGGCTTCTTACGGAGCCACTCCTTAGTTGCCCTGGCTGTGTGTTTCGGGTCGTTGTCATGCTGGAAGACCCAGCCACGACCCATCTTCAATGCTCTTACTGAGGGAAGGAGGTTGTTGGCCAAGATCTCGCAATACATGGCCCCATCCATCCTCCTCTCAATACGGTGCAGTCGTCCTGTCCCCTTTGCAGAAAAGCATCCCCAAAGAATGATGTTTCCACCTCTATGCTTCACAGTTGGGATGGTGTTCTTGGAGTTGTACTCATCCTTCTTCTTCCTCCAAACACGGCGAGTGGAGTTTAGACCAAAAAGCTATATTTTTGTCTCATCAGACCACATGACCTTCTCCCATTCCTCCTCTGGATCATCCAGATGATCATTGGCAAACTTCAGACGGGCCTGGACATGCGCTTATCCCTGATGTCCTTACACAGCCCACTGGTCTTGGCCATTGTGGAGAGGTTGGAGTCTGTTTGATTTTACACCTGCATTGTTTGCTGTTTGGGGTTTTAGGCTGGGTTTCTGTACAGCACTTTGAGATATCAGCTGATGTACGAAGGGCTATATAAATAAATTTGATTTGATTTGATTGAGTGTGTGTACAGGTGTCTTTTATACAGGTAACGAGTTCAAACAGGTGCAGTTAATACAGGTAATGAGTCGAGAACAGGAGGGCTTCTTAAAGAAAAACTAACAGGTCTGTGAGAGCTGGAATTCTTACTGGTTGTTAGGTGATCAAATACTTATGTCATGCAATAAAATGCTAATTAATGACTTAAAAATCATACAATGTGATTTTCTGGATTTTTGTTTTAGATTCCGTCTCTCACAGTTGAAGTGTACCTATGATAAAAATTACAGACCTCTACATGCTTTGTAAGTAGGAAAACCTGCAAAATCGGCAGTGTATCAAATACTTGTTCTGCCCACTGTATATATAAAAATCGGCCGATTAATCGGTATCGGCTTATTTTGGTCCTCCAATAATCGGTATCAGTGTTGAAAAATCATAATCAGTCGACCTCTACTAGAAACAGCCGTGGATTTTGGACATTTGAAAAAGACGCACGCACACACACACACTAAGATCTAGTCATGGTTTTGTATCTGGGGTTTAGATCCCCTACTGTGTGGTGCTGTAATGTGCTGTTTTGGTCTGAGAATCATACAGGGGTTTCTAAAATGAAAGGCGGGGAGCGGTAGGGGGTAGGTGAACAGCACGCTCCAATAAACTACAGATTTATGCATCCCTTGGTAGCACTTTTTGAGGTTTACAATATTGATCCAATACACAGCTAGACACACACACATGCATTCCTTCAAATACACAAACACAAAAGCATTCCTTCAAACTCACAGTCAAATATTAATTCCACAACTAAACACACACCAAACCAAAACCGTTCCCTCTTCGTCGCTGCTAGTCAAACACACCAAACCAAAACAATTCCCTCTTTTTGTCGCTGCTAGTCAAACACACCAAACCAAAACAATTCCCTCTTTTTGTCGCTGCTAGTCAAACACACAAACCAAAAAAAAATCCCTCTCTTTGTCGCTGCTAGTCAAATACACCAAACCTAAACAATTCCCTCTCTTTGTCACTGCTAGTCAAACACACCAAACCAAAACAATTCCCTCTTTTTGTCGCTGCTAGTCAAACACACCAAACCAAAACAATTCCCTCTCTTTGTAGCTGCTAGTCAAACACACCAAACCAAAACAATTCCCTCTCTTTGTAGCTGCTAGTCAAACACACCAAACCAAAACAATTCAGCTGCTAGTCAAACACACCAAACCAAACCAATTCCCTCTCTTTGTCGCTGCTAGTCAAACACGCCAAACCAAAACAATTCCCTCTCTTTGTCGCTGCTAGTCAAACACACACAAACTACATTTTTGCTCAAATGTCACCTTTCACACAAAACAACAAATGACTGAACAACTTTGTGGGATTTGAATATGATTTCTAGCTGTCAAAGTCAACATTATTTTTCACAAAAAAAGGAGTTGCGTGTGCGGATGCATCAATCCTCACAACGTCTCTGTGTGTGTGTTCAAATTCTCTTTAACAGTACATTAAAAAAAGCACAGACCGACATGGGCCCATATACTGAGCTCTTTTAACCTGCCCAACCAGATTGTTTAATGGCTGGTTCTTATGTAAGGCTGTTATCTTGACCCACAACACACAGAGAAAGGGGTTATATAAATGTAGGGTTAAGTTGAGTACAGTGTAGCTTAGATTTAGAGATTTAAAGGACTTTGATCTGAAACAGGGAGGAGAGGAAGACTGGCATTTTTAACCCAAAGTTCAAATACATGGATGACATCATATTTGTCAAACCCTTTAGTACTGCTTTACTGAGCTGAGTTAACGCACCTTAACAGCAGCACCTTAACAGCAGCACCTTAACAGCAGCACCTTAACAGCAGCACAGCATCTCTAAATACAACTTTGGAAAATATCTTCCTAAATAGTGTCTAGTTTTTAAGTGAGTAAAAATGAGATTTAAAATGTAATTTGCTCTTGTTTTAGGGAGTGTGTGTGTGTGTGTGTGTGTGTGTGTGTGTGTGTGTGTGTACAGCACAGATGGGCGAAGAGGCTCAGTGTCTCTGCAGAAAGGACAGGGGATTACTAGTCAGTGCAGTCAAAGGGCAGGTTCTAGCTAGTAGCTACACATGGCACCTCAGACACACAACTGCACACACACACACATTGTGCTTATCAATCTCAGCAGTCTGTGTGTGTGTGAGTGTGTCTATAGTCCTTTAAATCCCTACATCTAAACTCTGTACAGTCTGTTCTCAACTTAACCCTGAATGTATATAACCCTCCTGTGTGTGTGTGTGTGTGTGTGTGTGTGTGTGTGTGTGTGTGTGTGTGTGTGTGTGTGTGCGTGCGCGCTCGGGTTAGTGGAGGCAGACTGCGGGGCGAAGGTACACCTGATAAATGACAACACATGTTTTTCAAAACCCCCACGAGAGAATTAACTAGATGAGAAAGTAGGAGGCAAATCTCTGGGGAACCCATCTGTGATACTGAATGACCAGATATCTGGAAACTAGAGAGAGGGATGGAGGGAGAGAAACACTGAGGGATGGAAAGGGAAAGAGAGAGAGAGACAGAGATGGATTTTAAAGTGTTAAGAGACTAAATGTATTCCTCTGACCAACTGTAGAAAAATCCCCATTAACTATGAAGTCTTTAAGTCTCCACGTCTCTCCCTTTCTCAGCCAAGCGGTTATATAGACACTATTACACATGTGCCAAATCAATTACAGTGGGGCAGGAAAAAGACACAGCAACTGATGACATCAACCTTTGTGCTCTAGGATACAGAAGGCCTATGCTGTTCACTGACATCAATAAGCCCTAAGGCAAATATGCATACAGTTAGATTCACCATGGAAACGTGGTGGGAGGCTGATATTGAACATACTGCATGAAACGTACATTACATACGTGGGCTATGTGGGATAAAGATCACTACACCCAATCCAACCTCCTAAAAACAGTCCAGTGAGTTTATTGACATGCAACAACACGATTTAAGCCTCAATAGACGCGCTGCCTGACATTCCTGAAGAACATGTCTGCTGTGACAGAAGCAACAACAACACGATATAAAGCCTCAATAGATACGCTGCCTGACATCCCTGAAGAACATGTCTGCTGTGACAGAAGCAACAACAACACGATATAAAGCCTCAATAGATACGCTGCCTGACATCCCTGAAGAACATGTCTGCTGTGACAGAAGCAACAACAACACGATATAAAGCCTCAATAGATACGCTGCCTGACATCCCTGAAGAACATGTCTGCTGTGACAGAAGCAACAACAACACGATATAAAGCCTCAATAGATACGCTGCCTGACATCCCTGAAGAACATGTCTGCTGTGACAGAAGCAGACGTGGTTCAATGTCCACAGTGAAATGTTCAACTATTATTTGGAAAGGAGGTAATAAAACACTTAGGCCTACTCTTAAGTTGAAAATAAACGTTTGTTCTTGTTTCTCAAGTGAGCCCGGCAAGATGAAAATGTGTCTAGATGTGTCTTTCGATGGTACCTACTGGTTCAATTATTATTTTGGAAAAAAATATCCTAAATTGAGATGAAACGGTGGTCAAGGCGCGGGTCAGTCCGGTTAGCGCGGTCAGTCCAGTTAGCGCGGGTCAGTCCGCTTAGCCAGGCAGCAGGGCAGGGGCCAGGAAGATTTTCACACAGAACAAGATCAAGCTGTAGGTAGGTCTGTAGCCTAACACCTGATACAGTATACTGCCAAGGGCAGGAGTGTTGCAGAGGGATGGATATATAGATATATGCTACTGATAAAAGGGAGATTACAAACTGGGGTTTGAAAAAGAGGAAACCTGTAGTTTTAAAGATCAGAACGAAGTTGATCATAATCTCCCAATGACACCGGATCTACCGATTTAACCGGATTAAACAAAGCTAATGAAACGAGAGAATATTGGGGGGGGAAATAGGGAAATCCCAAATATCCATATTGTTATTAAAATACTGTCATTATGCTGTTGCCTATTAATGTTAGTCTATTGAAGAAACGTTGGACCGATTATCAAAGATTCAAATAGAATGCATTGCATTGAGTGGGATAACGCAGCTTTCCAAAACAACGGAATGTCCACTGCATCGGTTTACATTACAACAACAAGCTATACCTAAATGAGAAAAACATTTTCCCTAAACAATCGTTTGCTGTAAACTGCTACAAAACAAAATCTAAACTGCAGAGTTGTACAGCATCAGTTACATTGTAACGAATGATTTCAACAAGTACTACAACAACAAGAACGAACAGTCCATGTTTTCAACCGTGGCCAGCGAGATGAAACGCAGTGTCATTTTCTTTGTCATCCCCCACCTTCCCCTAAAATACTAAAATTATTTTCTGTGACATTTCCCCAATGCAGCAATGCGCGTTCCCCTGGTGCCGACGTCCAGGGCAACAAGGTAACGCGCAACACCAATCCCGGTTTCAATTCTGAAGGTGGAACGCGCACTGCCCTCCCCCAACAATAATATAGTAGGCCTACAATAAAATGAGCAGCGCGCACACAGGCACAGAAAACCCTTTCTCATTTGCCGAGCTACAATTCCATCTGGACACGTGACACGCCCTGCTTTACAATAAATAAACAGCAAAAAAATGACAAAAATTGTTTCCTCACTTTCAAATCACTAATACCCGAGAAAAACACCTTTATCACATCCACATACAATAACAACATAACGTCCATATCGCTGAAACACATGGCAATAAGATCCAAAGCTTTAAAAAACTTTAACTATATATTTGGGCAGGTCCGGGGGAGGCGGTCGGTGTTGAGACTCGAGGCAACAAAAAAATGACAGCTCGCTCCGCTCAGCACCCTGGCTTGCGGACCGCAGCAGCAGCGTCCGTTTTTCCCCAGGACACAACAGCCAAGCCATTTAAGTGTTTTCTCCCCAAACCACGCGCACCCTGGCTCTCCAGCCGAACCTCCATGCAAGGCGAAACGAGCTTACCTACACAGTGAATGAGTTTGTGTCGCCACGAGTCAAGTTCCTGCCGAAAGCCGCGCCTCTCGATCGTGCATTGCTGCCTTTTGCACAGACTCGCCATTTTCTACCGGGCCCTCCCGCGGACGCGCACATTCTGCTAGGTGCTTGTGCGCATACGTCACCAATACTTTTGAGGGTTATGGGTGGAGTACAAAATGTAGGGGGACTTATAGCTGCAGCATCCGCTCACGGTCCCACCCACCACCACCACCCACCCGATAGACCCCAACATCTCAGTTCTGTTGAGAGAATGAACGTCAGTGATGGAATTTAAACCCGCAACAAAGGCATATGGATCAATAAAGAAACGTATAGATTGAATTTACAGTGTGTAGGCTATGGTCTAAATGTGTCAAATCTGTGTCAAAGGGCATCAGTGCGTTATGAGTTTTAATAATGCGCAGTGGGTAGCCTATATACATTGCAGTGGTGTTTAGATAGATAATGTACAGCCAATGTTTTCCCATATAATCGTCATAATGAAAGAAAGGTCAATGATTACCATATATTTAATACATGTAAACAGGAGATAATGATAATTCTCCATTAACATATACAAGGGATATGCAGGGAAGAGACCTTTGTATGACGGTATGAACAGAGATTATTATTCATATTTCTGTCTGTGTGTGTTGTTGTATGATATAATCAACTTTATACGGAATCGAAATTACACTGTTCCTACCGATATTTGAGAGACTGCTTGGCTTTGGTTCTATTCTGTTCTTTCATCCTATTCTAATCTATTCCAATTCTTTAACATTCTATTCAATTACATTTGATTCCAATTATATTTCAATTATATTTCATTCCAATGTATTATATTATTTCTAATTCTATATGACTGTAATACTATTCGACCTCAGTCAAAGGGGAAAGAAAGGGGGTTTCTAAGTTCTAAACCCAGAAGGAGTTTATCAAAACCCGTCTGTTACAGCTTCTTTACAAAGACGGGTCCATTTTCACATCAGTGTTTTTTTTCTTCATCAGGTTTCCTACAACCTAATCACATTAATTCAATTGCGATCTTTATGACTTCCTGTTTGCCATGTGGTATGTTTCAGGAATAAAAGAATGTCCCCTCTACTTTGCCATATTGGTTTAGATATCATCTGCTTGGTGACAAAAACCTCGCCATCCCTCGCAGCTGTTCTTTTGCTATATAGGGTCAAATAAATCAGAGTTTTCAATGAAACCCGGCACCAAAGTATAATCACCAAATTGATAAACCAAAGTTAGATAATATCATTAAAAAGCAGCCTCAATGGTGGTTTATACCTCTTCAGAGACGCGGACGGCACATAAAGGCAAGGGCAAACGGTTTAACAAGGAGCACTCCGGCTAATTATATCGGCGAACTCTGTTGAATGAGGGGTTGCCCTTCACAAACATGTCTTCCATAGATGCACTGGACGAGGAGCAGACAGCCAATCGGATGAGTGTTTGAATCAAGGTCAAGTGAAAAATCCTCAATAGGACCGCGCCACCTTGGAATAATGCTGAAGCCTCTTGCCAGGAGATGAGAGGCTACGGAAAGCTAATTTTCACTGGAAGGTGTAGAATCATCCACCAACCGGTTTCCTGTCAGTGATGTAGGGAAGGTGGATTCTCTTGGTGTAAAATACCTACCAGGTAAATTATTTGATTGTTTAATCGCCGTGGCAATGATGATTTTCTCAATGCTATCTGCCGGCAACGTGAAAGGGAAAATCGCACGGTTACTGTGGCAACATTTTAGACGGGGCATATACATCCTCTATTGTATTGATTCATGGGCTGCATTAAGAGAATAATAATATCTATGAATTACTGGATTCCTTTTCTTATTGTTAAATATATAAAAGTGTTTTGGTTTTATTCAAATGTACTGATGTAACATCATTATATCCAGAGGAGAAAACATCGAATGAGAAGCCTTCAAACGTCCCTGTGTCAGAGACACAGCCTAGTTTACAACAATGAGCAATGGAATATCTCGATGGACTTTCCATTCTTAGGCTATAACTGTGTTCTTGGTCATATTATCCCGCCCTGACCTGAAATCACAGCTATAGTTCGGGTAGGCCATTCGGTCGTTCAGTAGGCTATAGCCTGATCATTCATTTTCATTAGTTGCAAATAGAATAAAGATCACATCATTAAAAAGCCTAACGTCATGACGCTCATATGAATATTTTACGGTCTCTGTACTGCCTACCGCAAAAAATATTGCAGAGATCAGCTCTCTGTGTGAGTTAAACCACGGGTTGTCTGGGCGAGCGCTCCAAACTGTGCGTCAAAATGTGTCTCAATCAGGTTAGCGCTCTGTGGGTGTTTGCAGAAGAGTCATGCACCCATTCATTTAGACGGGCACGAAGGACTTTGGGATGGAGGTTTATAGTATCATAACCCATCATGGTATATAGTATCATAACCCCATCATGGTATATAGTATCATAACCCATCAACCCATCATGGTATATAGTATCATAACCCATCATGGTATATATAGTATCATAACCCATCATGGTATATAGTATCATAACCCATCATGGTATATAGTATCATAACCCATCATGGGATATAGTATATAGTATCATAACCCATCATGGTTATATAACCCATCATGGTATATAGTATCATAACCCAATAATAATTGTGTGTATGTATGTGTGTGTGTGTGTGTGTGTGTGTGTGTGTGTGTGTGTGTGTGTGTGTGTGTGTGTGTGTGTGTGTGTGTACAACAGGACCTGTGTGATATGACCCTGACAAGAGGATCCTTCACCTATTCCAACGGTGAAGAGTACCATGGGGAGTGGAGGGAAGGCAAGATCCCTCTATCCCTCTATCACTTTACTAATCCCTCTATCACTTTACTAATCCCTCTATCCTCTATCACTTTACTAATCCCTCTATCACTTTACTAATCCTCTATCCTCTATCACTTTACTAATCCCTTTATCTTTACTATCCCTTATCACTTACTAATCCCTCTATCATTTTACTAATCCCCTATCACTTTACAATCCCCTATCACTTTACTCATCCCTCTATCATTTACTAATCCCTCTATCATTTTATTAATCCTATTTTACTAATCCCTCTATCACTTTACTCATCCCTTTATCACTTTACTATCCCTCTATCATTTTACTAATCCCTCTATCATTTTTTACTAATCCCTCTATCACTACTAACTTATTAATCCTCTATCACTTTACTAATCCCTCTATCCCTCTATCACTTTACTAATCCCTCTATCATTTTACTAATCCCTCTATACTTATCACTTTACTAATCCCTCTATCTCTTTACTATCCCTCTATCATTTTACTAATCCCTCTATCATTTACTAATCCCTCTATCATCTTTACTAATCCCTCTATCATCTCTATCACTTTACTAATCCCTCTATCATTTTACTCATCCCTTTATCACTTTACTAATCCCTCTATCATTTTACTCATCCCTCTATCCTTTTACTATCACTCTATCCTCTATCTCTTTACTCATCCCTCTATCACTTTACTCATCCCTCTATCACTTTACTAATCCCTCTATCATTTTACTAATCCCTCTATCATTTTACTAACCCTCTAGCCTCTATCACTTTTTACTAATCCCTCTATCACTTTACTCATCCCTCTATCACTTTACTCATCCTAATCCCTCTATCACTTTACTAATCCCTCTATCCTTTACTCATCACTTTTACTAATCCCTCTATCACTTTACTAATCCCTCTATCCTCTATCACTTTACTAATCCTCTATCTCTTTACTATCCCTTATCCCTTTACTAATCCCTCTTATCACTTTACTAATCCATCTATCACTTTACTAATCCCTTTCATCACTTTACTCAATCCCTTTATCACTTTACCAATCTCCTCTATCACTTTACTAATCCCTCTATCACTTTACTCATCCTCTATCACTTTACTAATCCCTCTATCACTTTACTAATCCCTCTATCACTTTACTAATCCCTCTATCCCTCTATCACTTTACTCATCCCTCTATCACTTTACTCATCCCTCTATCACTTTACTAATCCCTCTATCATTTATTAACTTTCATTTCATTTTACTTCATCCTTCTAGCTCCTATCACTTTTACTAACTTTCTTACCACTTTTACTGTCCCTTCGTATCATTTTATCACCCTACCTACTTTACTAATCCCTATCCTATCATCACTAATTAATCCCTCTATCACTTAATTGATCCTCTATCCTACGTCACTTTACTAACTCCTCTATCACTTAATAATCCCTATCACTTTTACTATCCTCTATCACTTTGTTTAATCCCTCTATCACTTTGATTCATCCCTCTATCATTTACTAACTCTCTCTATCACTTTTACATCCCCATCCTCTATCACTTACTTTAATCCTCTATCTCTTTTACTCATCCTTATCACTTACTAATCCTCTAATATTTGTTAACTCTCTATCACTTTACTAATCCCTATCCTCTTCATCACTTACTAACTTCATCATTTTACTTCATCCCCCATTTCGCCTTCACTAATCCCCATCATTTTATTTAACCTCTACTGTACTTACTAATCCCCATCCTATCACGCATCATCCCTCTATCACTTTACTAATCCCTTTATCACTTTACTCATCCCTCTATCCCTTATAGCTGGTCTCAGACAATCCTGCAGGTGAAGAAGCCGGTGTGGGGGTCCTGGGCTGGCGTGGTTACACGGTTACACATACTGCCAAATTCTCTAAAAGGATGTTGGAGGCGGCTTATGGTAGAGAAATTAACATTAAATCCTCTGGCAATAGCTTTGGTGGACATTCCTGAAGTCAACATACCAATTGCACCTCCTCAAGGCAGGACATCTGTGGTGTTGACAAAAAGGCACATTTTAGAGTGGCTTTTTATTGTCCCTAGCACAAGGAGCACCTGTGTAGCAGCTGTGTAATGATCATGCTGTTTAATCAGCTTCTTGATATGCCACACCTGTCAGGTGGATGGATTATCTTGGCAGAGGAGAAATGCTCACTAACAGGGACATAAACACATTTTGAGAGAAATAAGCTTTTTGTGTGTATGGAACATTTCTGGGATATTTTATTTCAGCTCATGAAACATGGGACCAACACTTTGCATGTTGCGTTTATATTTTTACTCGGTATAAATACACCATTTATGTACTCCAACTGCACACGTCAGACATGAAAGTAAAGTTAGCAGGTACTTTACATGCTCCATTCCCCTACTGGATGTATTTCTCACTGTGTCAGCCTCAGGTGTCTGGAGGTTTCAAACGAATCAAAAGTCTCAACTCAGTCCAGATTGTTGCTTCTGAGTAAACAGCAGAGAGAAGTGGTAGGCTGGAGCCTAAGGGTGTGTCGTCTGGCCCTAATTCCTAGGTCACTAACAGAATCCGTATCCACAGCTGATTCTCTACAGACTATATACCATCTGCTGTGTGCGACAACACACATGCAGATGCACAGGCCAGAATGAGTGCACACACGACAGTGGTGGTATCACATTAACGTGCATTTGTTGAATGAAGTGTTTGCTGGTTCGATAGAAACACGGACGTCACGATTATTTGGAGGATCAGGGATGCCATGTAGCTGGGAATAGGTTTGGATTTATTTTTGAAATAGTTCTGTTTGACTTGATGACATGTGGTGGCTTCAGAGAGGTCAGAGGTCATTTGGTGTGTCTAGATTGTATTGTTAGTTCCCTTATTTATGAGGTGATTGTTTGTATTGACAGGTATAGCCTAACAGGTTAGTGGGACACACAGGAGACAGGAGCTGACTGATGGCATGTCTTTTGGCATCTTTTTTGTGTCACCGTTCAGGTCTGTTTATTGAAACTAAGAAAGACAACTTTGAGAGAAGATGTTTGTGTGTGTGTGTGTGTATGTGTGTGTGTGTGTTTGTGTGTGTGTGTGTGGGGTGCATAGGACTATTGATTGATATAAAAACCGACAAATTCAGCTAAAGCTAAATTAGCATGGCAACCGTGGCAACCGTGACCTAACGACAAGATGGGCCCGAAGACGCAATGCTAAGAACTGTTCTGGGTCGACTCTGAACTGATTTATGCGGAATCAAAGCTGGGCCAGAAGGAGAGACGAACAGTTTGTAGAGTGTGGTGGTGAACCTGATCTGTTCAAAATGGTCCGAGCTTGGCCTTTGATTGAGGTGGCATTTTATTGTTTGCACTGTGTGCTTTTATTTTTCTACGTTTTACGACTTATTGTTTGCTTATCATTTTTCATTGTATTGTTTTATTAAGTGTGTTGCTATTTTAATCACTTTAAATACAATTTTAATTGGATTATATTTGATCCAGTAGCACTACTGCTTTAGCTAAATTAGTAAGGCTAATTA
>NW_027039391.1:0-61459 GCF_034236695.1 Oncorhynchus nerka | reverse complement strand
GGTATGGTAGCCTAGTGGTTAGAGTGTAGAGGTGGTATGGTAGCCTAGTGGTTAGAGTGTAGAGGTGGTATGGTAGCCTAGTGGTTAGAGTGTAGAGGTGGTATATGGTAGCCTAGTGGTTAGAGTGTAGAGGTGGCAGGGTGGCCTGGTGGTTAGAGTGTAGAGGTGGTATGGTAGCCTAGTGGTTAGAGTGTAGAGGTGGTGCAGGGTGGCCTAGTGGTTAGAGTGTAGAGGTGGTATGGTAGCCTAGTGGTTAGAGTGTAGAGGCGGTAGGGTAGCCTAGTGGTTAGAGTGTAGAGCTGCAGGTGGCCTAGTGGTTAGAGTGTAGAGGTGGTATGGTAGCCTAGTGGTTAGAGTGTAGAGGTGGTATGGTAGCCTAGTGGTTAGAGTGTAGAGGTGGCAGGGTGGCCTAGTGGTTAGAGTGTAGAGGTGGTATGGTAGCCTAGTGGTTAGAGTGTAGAGGCGGTAGGGTAGCCTAGTGGTTAGAGTGTAGAGGCTGCAGGGTGGCCCTAGTGGTTAGAGTGTAGAGGTGGTATGGTAGCCTAGTGGTTAGAGTGTAGAGGTGGTATGGTAGCCTAGTGGTTAGGAGGCGGTAGGGAAGCCTGAGTGGTTAGAAGTGTAGAGGTGGCAGGGTGGCCTAGTGGTTAGAGTGTAGAGGTGGTAGGGTGGCCTTGTGGTTAGAGTGTAAGAGTGTGGTATGGTAGCCTAGTGGTTAGAGTGTAGAGTGGCAGGGTGGCCTAGTGGTTAGAGTGTAGAGGTGGTATGGTAGCCTAGTGGTTAGGTGTAGTAGGGTAGCCTAGTGGTTAGAGTGTAGGAGGCTGCAGGGTAGCCTAGTGGTTAGAGTGTAGAGGTGGTATGGTAGCCTAGTGGTTAGAGTGTAGAGGTGGTATGGTAGCCTAGTGGTTAGAGTGTAGAGGTGGCAGGGTGGCCTAGTGGTTAGAGTGTAGAGGTGGTATGGTAGCCTAGTGGTTAGAGTGTAGAGGCGGTAGGGTAGCCTAGTGGTTAGAGTGTAGAGGCTGCAGGGTGGCCTAGTGGTTAGAGTGTAGAGGTGGTATGGTAGCCTAGTGGTTAGAGTGTAGAGGTGGTATGGTAGCCTAGTGGTTAGAGTGTAGAGGTGGTATGGTAGCCTAGTGGTTAGAGTGTAGAGGTGGTAGGGTAGCCTAGTGGTTAGAGTGTAGAGGTGGTATGGTAGCCTAGTGGTTAGAGTGTAGAGGTGGTATGGTAGCCTAGTGGTTAGAGTGTAGAGGTGGTATGGTAGCCTAGTGGTTAGAGTGTAGAGGTGGTATGGTAGCCTAGTGGTTAGAGTGTAGAGGTGGCAGGGTGGCCTAGTGGTTAGAGTGTAGAGGTGGTATGGTAGCCTAGTGGTTAGAGTGTAGAGGCGGTAGGGTAGCCTAGTGGTTAGAGTGTAGAGGCTGCAGGGTGGCCTAGTGGTTAGAGTGTAGAGGTGGTATGGTAGCCTAGTGGTTAGAGTGTAGAGGTGGTATGGTAGCCTAGTGGTTAGAGTGTAGAGGTGGCAGGGTGGCCTAGTGGTTAGAGTGTAGAGGTGGTATGGTAGCCTAGTGGTTAGAGTGTAGGGCAGGGTAGCCTAGTGGTTAGAGTGTAGAGGCTGCAGGGTGGCTAGTGGTTAGAGTGTAGAGGTGGTATGGTAGCCTAGTGGTTAGAGTGTAGAGGTGGTATGGTAGCCTAGTGGTTAGAGTGTAGAGGTGGTATGGTAGCCTAGTGGTTAGAGTGTAGAGGTGGTATGGTAGCCTAGTGGTTAGAGTGTAGAGCGGTATGGTAGCCTAGTGGTTAGAGTGTAGAGGTGGTATGGTAGCCTAGTGGTTAGAGTGTAAATTGGTATGGTAGCCTAGTGGTTAGAGTGTAGGGGCGGCAGGGTAGCCTAGTGGTTAGAGCGTAGGGCGGCAGGGTAGCCTGTGGTTAGGGCGTAGGGGCGGCAGGGTGGCCTAGTGGTTAGCGTAGGGAGCGGCAGGGTAGCCTAGTGGTTAGAGCGTAGGGCGGCAGGGTGGCCTAGTGGTTAGAGCGTAGGGGCGGCAGGGTAGCCTAGTGGTTAGAGCGTAGGGAGGCGGCAGGGTGGCCTAGTGGTTAGAGTGTAGGGGCGGCAGGGTAGCCTAGTGGTTAGAGTGTAGAGGTGGTATGGTAGCCTAGTGGTTAGAGTGTAGAGGTGGTATGGTAGCCTAGTGGTTAGAGTGTAGAGGTGGTATGGTAGCCTAGTGGTTAGGTGTAGAGGTGGTATGGTAGCCTAGTGGTTAGAGTGTAGAGGTGGTATGGTAGCCTAGTGGTTAGAGTGTAGAGTGGTATGGTAGCCTAGTGGTTAGAAGTGTAGAGGTGGTATGGTAGCCTAGTGGTTAGAGCGTAGGGGCGGCAGGGTAGCCTAGTGGTTAGGCGTAGGGGCGGCAGGGTAGCCTAGTGGTTAGAGCGTAGGGGCCCGGCAGGGTGGCCCTAGTGGTTAGAGCGTAGGGCGGCAGGGTGGCCTAGTGGTTAGAGCGTAGAAGCGGCAGGGTAGCCTAGTGGTTAGAGCGTAGGGCGGCAGGGTAGCCTAGTGGTTAGCGTAGAAGGCGGCAGGGTGGCCTAGTGGTTAGAGCGTAGGGGCGGCAGGGTAGCCTAGTGGTTAGAGCGTAGAGCGCAGGGTAGCCTAGTGGTTAGAGCGTAGGGCGGCAGGGTAGCCTAGTGGTTAGAGTGTAGAGGTGGTATGGTAGCCTAGTGGTTAGAGTGTAGAGGTGGTATGGTAGCCTAGTGGTTAGAGTGTAGAGGTGGTATGGTAGCCTAGTGGTTAGAGTGTAGAGGGTATGGTAGCCTAGTGGTTAGAGTGTAGAGGTGGTATGGTAGCCTAGTGGTTAGAGTGTAGAGGTGGTATGGTAGCCTAGTGGTTAGAGTGTAGAGGTGGTAGGGTAGCCTAGTGGTTAGAGCGTAGGGCGGCAGGGTAGCCTAGTGGTTAGAGCGTAGGGCGGCAGGGTAGCCTAGTGGTTAGAGCGTAGGGGCGGCAGGGTGGCCTAGTGGTTAGAGCGTAGGGGCGGCAGGGTGGCCTAGTGGTTAGAGCGTAGGGGCGGCAGGGTGGCCTAGTGGTTAGAGCGTAGGGCGGCAGGGTAGCCTAGTGGTTAGAGCGTAGGGGGCGGCAGGGTAGCCTAGTGGTTAGAGCGTAGAAGGCGTAGGTTAGGCGTAGGGGCGGGGGTGGCCTAGTGGTTAGAGCGTAGGGGCGGCAGGGTAGCCTAGTGGTTAGAGCGTAGGGGCGGCAGGGTGGCCTAGTGGTTAGAGCGTAGGGGCGGCAGGGTAGCCTAGTGGTTAGAGCGTAGGGGCGGCAGGGTGGCCTAGTGGTTAGAGTGTAGGGGCGACAGGGTAGCCTAGTGGTTAGAGTGTAGAGGTGGTATGGTAGCCTAGTGGTTAGAGTGTAGAGGTGGTATGGTAGCCTAGTGGTTAGAGTGTAGAGGTGGTATGGTAGCCTAGTGGTTAGAGTGTAGAGGTGGTATGGTAGCCTAGTGGTTAGAGTGTAGAGGTGGTATGGTAGCCTAGTGGTTAGAGTGTAGAGGTGGTATGGTAGCCAAGGTGGTTAGAGTGTAGAGGTGGTATGGTAGCCTAGTGGTTAGAGTGTAGGGCGGCAGGGTAGCCTAGTGGTTAGAGCGTAGGGGCGGCAGGGTAGCCTAGTGGTTAGAGCGTAGGGGCGGCAGGGTGGCCTAGTGGTTAGAGCGTAGGGGCGGCAGGGTGGCCTAGTGGTTAGAGCGTAGGGGCGGCAGGGTAGCCTAGTGGTTAGAGCGTAGGGGCGGCAGGGTGGCCTAGTGGTTAGAGCGTAGGGGCGGCAGGGTGGCCTAGTGGTTAGAGCGTAGGGCGGCAGGGTGGCCTGGTGGTTAGGTGTAGGGGTGGCAGGGTAGCCTAGTGGTTAGAGTGTAGAGGTGGTATGGTAGCCTAGTGGTTAGAGTGTAGAGGTGGTATGGTAGCCTGGTGGTTAGAGTGTAGAGGTGGTATGGTAGCCTAGTGGTTAGGAGTGTAGAGGTGGTATGGTAGCCTAGTGGTTAGAGTGTAGAGGTTATGGTAGCCTAGTGGTTAGAGTGTAGAGGTGGCAGGGTAGCCTAGTGGTTAGAGTGTAGAGGTGGTGGGTAGCCTAGTGGTTAGAGTGTAGAGCGGCAGGGGTAGCCTAGTGGTTAGAGTGTAGGGGCGGCAGGGTAGCCTAGTGGTTAGGAGCGTAGGGGCGGCAGGGTAGCCTAGTGGTTAGAGCGTAGGGGCGGCAGGGTGGCCTAGTGGTTAGAGCGTAGGGCGGCAGGGTAGCCTAGTGGTTAGAGCGTAGGGCGGCAGGGTAGCCTAGTGGTTAGAGCGTAGGGCGGCAGGGTAGCCTAGTGGTTAGAGCGTAGGGGCGGCAGGGTGGCCTAGTGGTTAGAGTGTAGGGGCGGCAGGGTAGCCTGAGTGGTTAGAGCGTAGGGCGGCAGGGTGGCCTAGTGGTTGAGGCGTAGGGGCGGCAGGGTAGCCTAGTGGTTAGAGCGTAGGGCGGCAGGGTGGCCTAGTGGTTAGAGTGTGGGGCGACAGGGTAGCCTAGTGGTTAGAGTGTAGAGGCGGTAGGGTAGCCTAGTGGTTAGAGTGTAGAGGTGGTATGGTAGCCTAGTGGTTAGAGTGTAGAGGTGGTATGGTAGCCTAGTGGTTAGAGTGTAGAGGTGGTATGGTAGCCTAGTGGTTAGAGTGTAGAGGTGGTATGGTAGCCAAGTGGTTAGAGTGTAGAGGTGGTATGGTAGCCTAGTGGTTAGAGTGTAGGGTGGTAGGGTAGCCTAGTGGTTAGAGTGTAGAGGCGGCAGGGTAGGGCGGCAGGGTAGCCTAGTGGTTAGAGTGTAGAGGGGCAGGGTGGCCTAGTGGTTAGAGCGTAGGGGCGGCAGGGTGGCCTAGTGGTTAGAGCGTAGGGCGGCAGGGTAGCTAGTGGTTAGAGTGTAGGGGGGCAGGGTAGCCTAGTGGTTAGAGTGTGGGCGGCAGGGGTAGCCTAGTGGTTAGAGCGTAGGGGCGGCAGGGTAGCCTAGTGGTTAGAGCGTAGGGGCGGCAGGGTGGCCTAGTGGTTAGAGCGTAGGGGCGGCAGGGTAGCCTAGTGGTTAGAGCGTAGGGGGCGGCAGGGTGCCTAGTGGTTAGAGCGTTACAGTGTAGGGGCAGGTGGCCCTAGTGGTTAGAGCGTAGAGGCGGCAGGGTGGCCTGGTGGTTGGGCGTAGGGCGGCAGGAGTAGCTAGTGGTTAGAGTGTAGTTGGGAGGCCTAGTGGTTAGAGCGTAGGGGCGGCAGGGTGGCCTAGTGGTTAGAGCGTAGGGGCGGTAGGGTAGCCTAGTGGTTAGAGTGTAGGGTGGCAGGGTAGCCTAGTGGTTAGAGTGTAGAGGTGGTATGGTAGCCTAGTGGTTAGAGTGTAGAGGTGGTATGGTAGCCTAGTGGTTAGAGTGTAGAGGTGGTATGGTAGCCTAGTGGTTAGAGTGTAGAGGTGGTATGGTAGCCTAGTGGTTAGAGTGTAGAGGTGGTATGGTAGCCTAGTGGTTAGAGTGTAGAGGTGGTATGGTAGCCTAGTGGTTAGAGTGTAGAGGTGGTATGGTAGCCTAGTGGTTAGAGTGTAGAGGTGGTATGGTAGCCTAGTGGTTAGAGTGTAGAGGTGGTAGGGTAGCCTAGTGGTTAGAGCGTAGGGGGCGGCAGGGGTAGCCTAGTGGTTAGAGCGTAGGGAGGCAGGGTAGCCTAGTGGTTAGAGTGTAGGGCGGCAGGGTAGCCTAGTGGTTAGAGCGTAGAGGGGGCGGCAGGGTAGCCTAGTGGTTAGGCGTAGGGGCGGCAGGGTAGCCTAGTGGTTAGAGTGTAGAAGGCGGCAGGATAGCCTAGTGGTTAGAGCGTGGGGGCGGCAGGGTAGCCTAGTGGTTGGTTAGAGCGTAGGGGCGGCAGGGTAACCTAGTGGTTAGAGTGTAGGGGCGGCAGGGTAGCCTAGTGGTTAGAGTGTAGGGCGGCAGGGTGGCCTAGTGGTTAGAGTGTAGGGGGCGGCAGGGTAGCCTAGTGGTTAGAGCGTAGGGGCGGCAGGGTGGCCTAGTGGTTGGAGAGTGTAGGGGCGCAGGGTAGCTAGTGGTTAGAGTGTAGAGGTGGTATGGTAGCCTAGTGGTTGAAGTGTAGAGGTGGTATGGTAGCCTAGTGGTTAGAGTGTAGAGGTGGCAGGGTAGCCTAGTGGTTAGAGTGTAGAGGTGGTATGGTAGCCTAGTGGTTAGAGTGTAGAGGTGGTATGGTAGCCTAGTGGTTAGAGTGTAGAGGTGGTATGGTAGCCAAGTGGTTAGAGTGTAGAGGCTGCATGGTAGCCTAGTGGTTAGAGTGTAGAGGCGGCAGGGTAGCCTAGTGGTTAGAGCGTAGAGGCGGCAGGGTAGCCTAGTGGTTAGAGCGTAGGGGCGGCAGGGTGGCCTAGTGGTTAGGAGCGTAGTAGGCGGCAGGGTAGCCTGAAGTGGTTAGAGTGTAGGGGCGGCAGGGTAGCCTAGTGGTTAGAAGTAGAGGTGGCAGGGTAGCCTAGTGGTTAGAGTGTAGGGGCGGCAGGGTGGCCTAGTGGTTAGAGTGTAGGGCGGCAGGGTGGCCTGAGTGGTTAGAGCGTAGAGCTGACAGGGGTAGCCTAGTGGTTAGAGCGTAAGGTGGTATGGTAGCCTAGTGGTTAGAGTGTAAGAGGCGGTATGGTAGCCTAGTGGTTAGAGTGTAGAGGTGGTATGGTAGCCTAGTGGTTAGAGTGTGAGGTGGTATGGTAGCCTAGTGGTTAGAGTGTAGAGGTGGTATGGATAGCCTAGTGGTTAGAGTGTAAAGGGTATGGTAATTAGTGGTTAGAGTGTAGAGGTGGCATGGTAGCCTAGTGGTTAGAGTGTAGGGCGGCAGGGTAGCCTAGTGGTTAGAGCGTAGGGGCGGCAGGGTAGCCTAGTGGTTAGAGCGTAGGGGCGGCAGGGTAGCCTGGTGGTTAGAGCGTAGGGGCGGCAGGGTAGCTAGTGGTTAGAGCGTAGGGCGGCAGGGTAGCCTGGTGGTTAGAGTGTAGGGGCGGCAGGGGTGGCCTAGTGGTTAGAGCGTAGGGGGCGGCAGGGTGGCCTAGTGGTTAGAGCGTAGGGCGGCAGGGTAGCCTAGTGGTTAGAGCGTAGAGGCGGCAGGGTAGCCTAGTGGTTAGAGTGTAGGGCGGCAGGGTAGCTAGTGGTTAGAAGCGTAGGGGCGGCAGGGTGGCCTAGTGGTTTAGAGTGTAGGGGGCGGCAGGGTAGCTAGTGGTTAGAGCGTAGGGCGGCAGGGTAGCCTAGTGGTTAGCGTAGGGGCGGCAGGGTGGCCTGGTGGTTAGAGTGTAGAGGCGACAGGGTAGCCTAGTGGTTAGAGTGTAGAAGGTGGTATGGTAGCCTAGTGGTTAGAAGTGTAGAGGTGGTATGGTAGCCTAGTGGTTAGAGTGTAGAGTGGTATGGTAGCCTAGTGGTTAGAGTGTAGAGGTGGTATGGTAGCCTAGTGGTTAGAGTGTAGAGGTGGTATGGTAGCCTAGTGGTTAGAGTGTAGAGGTGGTATGGTAGCCTAGTGGTTAGAGTGTAGAATTGGTATGGTAGCCTAGTGGTTAGAGTGTAGGGGCGACAGGATAGCCTAGTGGTTAGAGCGTAGGGGCGGCAGGAGTAGCCTAGTGGTTAGAGTGTAAGGCGGCAGGGTGGCCTAGTGGTTAGAGCGTAGGGCGACAGGGTGGCCTAGTGGTTAGAGCGTAGAGGCGGCAGGGTAGCCTAGTGGTTAGAGTGTAGGGGCGGCAGGGTGGCCTAGTGGTTAGAGCGTAGAGGCGGCAGGGTGGCCTGGTGGTTAGAGCGTAGAGGCGGCAGGGTGGCCTAGTGGTTAGAGCGTAGAGGCGGCAGGGTAGCCTAGTGGTTAGAGTGTAGAGGTGGCAGTGGTAGCCTAGTGGTTCGAGTGTAGAGGTGGTATGGTAGCCTAGTGGTTAGAGTGTAGAGGTGGTATGGTAGCCTAGTGGTTAGAGTGTAGAGGTGGTATGGTAGCCTAGTGGTTAGAGTGTAGAGGTGGTATGGTAGCCTAGTGGTTAGAGTGTAAGAGGTGGTATGGTAGCCTAGTGGTTAGAGTGTAGAGGTGGTATGGTAGCCTAGTGGTTAGAGTGTGGGCGGTAGGGTAGCCTAGTGGTTAGAGTGTAGGGGCGGCAGGGTAGCCTAGTGGTTAGAGCGTAGGGGCGGTAGGGTAGCCTAGTGGTTAGAGCGTAGGGGCGGCAGGGTAGCCTAGTGGTTAGGCGTAGGGGCGGCAGGGTAGCCTGGTGGTTAGAGCGTAGGGGCGGCAGGGTAGCCTAGTGGTTAGAGCGTAGGGCGGCAGGGTAGCCTAGTGGTTAGAGCGTAGGGCGGCAGGGTAGCCTAGTGGTTAGGCGTAGGGCGGCAGGGTAGCCTAGTGGTTAGAGCGTAGGGCGGCAGGGTAGCCTAGTGGTTAGAGCGTAGGGGCGGCAGGGTAGCCCTAGTGGTTAGAGTGTAGGGGCGGCAGGGTAGCCTAGTGGTTAGAGCGTAGGGCGGCAGGGTAGCCTGTGGTTAGAGTGTAGAGGTGGTATGGTAGCCTAGTGGTTAGAGTGTAGAGGTGGTATGGTAGCCTAGTGGTTAGAGTGTAGAGGTGGTATGGTAGCCTAGTGGTTAGAGTGTAGAGGTGGTATGGTAGCCTAGTGGTTAGAGTGTAGAGCGGTATGGTAGCCTAGTGGTTAGAGTGTAGAGGTGGTATGGAAGCCTAGTGGTTAGAGTGTAGGGCGGCAGGGTAGCCTAGTGGTTAGAGCGTAGGGCGGCAGGGTGGCCTAGTGGTTGAGCGTAGGGGCGGCAGGGTAGCCTAGTGTGGTTAGAGCGTAGGGCGGCAGGGTAGCCTAGTGGTTAGAGTGTAGGGCGGCAGGGTAGCCTAGTGGTTAGAGTGTAGGGCGGCAGGGTAGCCTAGTGGTTAGAGTGTAGGGGGCGGCAGGGTAGCCTAGTGGTTAGGCGTGGGGGCGGCAGGGTAGCCTAAAATGGTTAGAGTGTAAGGGGCGGCAGGGTAGCTAGTAGTTAGAGCGTAGGGGCGGCAGGGTATGTAATGGTTAGAGCGTAGGGGGCGGACAGGGTAGCCTAGTGGTTAGGCGTAGGGGGCGGCAGGGGTAGCTAGTGGTTAGAGCGTAGGAGGCGGCAGGGTGGCCTAGTGGTTAGGCGTAGGGCGGCAGGGTAGCCCTAGTGGTTAGAGTGTGAGGCGACAGGGTAGCCTAGTGGTTAGAGCGTAAGGCGGCAGGGTGGCCTAGTGGTTAGAGTGTAGAGCGTGGTATGGTAGCCTAGTGGTTAGAGTGTAGAGGTGGTATGGTAGCCTAGTGGTTAGAGTGTGTAGAGGTGGTATGGTAGCCTAGTGGTTAGAGTGTAGAGGTGGTATGGTAGCCTAGTGGTTAGAGTGTAGAGGGTGGTATGGTAGCCTAGTGGTTAGAGTGTAGAGGTGGTATGGTAGCCTAGTGGTTAGGTGTAGAGTGGTATGGTAGCCTAGTGGTTAGAGTGTAGAGCGGTATGGTAGCCTAGTGGTTAGAGTGTAGAGGTGGCAGGGTGGCCTAGTGGTTAGAGTGTAGAGGTGGTATGGTAGCCTAGTGGTTAGGTGGCGGCGACAGGGTAGCCTAGTGGTTCGCGTAGGGCGGCAGGAGTAGCCTAGTGGTTAGAGCGTAGGGCGGCAGGGTGGCCTAATGGTTAGAGCGTAGGGGCGGCAGGGTAGCCTAGTGGTTAGAGCGTAGGGGCGGCAGGGTGGCCTAGTGGTTAGAGTGTAGAAGCAGGGTAGCCTAGTGGTTAGAGCGTAGGGCGGCAGGGTAGCCTAGTGGTTTAGAGCGTAGGGGCGGCAGGGTAGCCTAGTGGTTTAGAGCGTAGAGGGCGGCAGGGTGGCCTAGTGGTTAGGCGTAGGGGCGGCAGGGTAGCCTAGTGGTTAGAGGTAGGGGGCGGCAGGGTGGCCTAGTGGTTAGGGCGTAGGGCGGCAGGGTAGCCTAGTGGTTGAGCGTAGAGGTGGCAGGGTGGCCTAGTGGTTAGAGTGTAGGGGCGTACAGGGTAGCCTAGTGGTTAGAGTGTAGAGAGGTGGTATGGTAGCCTAGTGGTTAGAGTGTAGAGGTGGTATGGTAGCCTCGTGGTTAGAGTGTAGAGGTGGTATGGTAGCCTAGTGGTTAGAGTGTAGAGGTGGTATGGTAGCCTAGTGGTTAGAGTGTAAGAGGCGGCAGGGTAGCCTAGTGGTTAGAGTGTAGAGGTGGTATGGTAGCCAAGTGGTTAGAGTGTAGAGGTGGTATGGGTAGCCTAGTGGTTAGAGTGTAGGGCGGCAGGAGTAGCCTAGTGGTTAGAGCGTAGGGGCGGCAGGGTAGCCTAGTGGTTAGAGTGTAGGGCGGCAGGGGTAGCCTAGTGGTTAGAGTGTAAAGGGGCGGCAGGGTGGCCTAGTGGTTAGGGTAGGGGCGGCAGGGTAGCCTAGTGGTTAGAGCGTAGGGGCGGCAGGGTGGCCTGAGTGGTTAGGCGTAGGGCGGCAGGGTAGCCTGGTGGTTAGAAGTGTAGGGCGGCAGGGTGGCCTTGTGGTTAGAGCGTAGGGCGGCAGGGTAGCCTAGTGGTTAGAGTGTAGAGCGTGGTATGGTAGCCTGAGTGGTTAGAGTGTAAGGGTGGTATGGTAGCCTAGTGGTTAGAGTGTAGAGGTGGTATGGTAGCCTAGTGGTTAGAGTGTAGAATTGGTATGGTAGCTAGTGGTTAGAGTGTAGAGGTGGTATGGTAGCTAGTGGTTAGAGTGTAAAGGTGGTATGGTAGCCTAGTGGTTAGAGTGTAAGGGTGGTATGGTAGCCTAGTGGTTAGAGTGTGAGGGCGACAGGGTAGCCTGGTGGTTAGAGCGTAGGGGCGGCAGGGTAGCCTAGTGGTTAGAGCGTAGAGGCGGCAGGGTAGCCTAGTGGTTAGAGTGTAGGGGCGGCAGGGTGGCCTAGTGGTTAGGCGTAGGGCGGCAAGGTAGCCTAGTGGTTAGGTGTAGGGCGGCAGGGTGGCCTAGTGGTTAGAGTGTAGGGCGGCAGGGGGTAGCCTGGTGGTTAGAGCGTAGGGGCGGCAGGGTGGCCTAGTGGTTAGAGCGTAGGGGGCGGCAGGGTAGCCTAGTGGTTAGAGCGTAGGGGGCGGCAGGGTGGCCTAGTGGTTAGAGCGTAGGGGCGGCAGGGTAGCCTAGTGGTTAGAGTGTAGGGGCGGCAGGGTGGCTAGTGGTTAGAGTGTAGGGCGACAGGGGTAGCCTAGTGGTTAGAGTGTAGAGGTGGTATGGTAGCCTAGTGGTTGAAGTACAGAGGTGGTATGGTAGCCTAGTGGTTAGAGTGTAAGAGGTGGTATGGTAGCCTAGTGGTTGTAGAGTGTAGAGGTGGTATGGTAGCCTAGTGGTTAGAGTGTAGAGGTGGTATGGTAGCCAAGTGGTTAGAGTGTAGAGGTGGTATGGTAGCCTAGTGGTTAGAGTGTAGGGCGGCAGGGTAGCCCAGTGGTTAGAGCGTAGGGGCGGCAGGGTAGCCTAGTGGTTAGAGGCGTAGGCAGGGCAGCCTAGTGGTTAGAGCGTAGGGGCGGCAGGGGTGGCCCTGAGTGGTTAGAGCGTAGGGCGGCAGGGTAGCCTAGTGGTTAGAGCGTAGGGGCGGCAGGGTGGCCAGTGGTTGGGCGTGGGCGGCAGGGTGGCTGAGTGGTTAGGCGGCGTAGGGCGGCAGGGTAGCCTAGTGGTTAGAGCGTAGGGGCGGCAGGAGTGGCCTAGTGGTTAGAGCGTAGGGGGCGGCAGGGTAGCCTAGTGGTTGGGCGTAGGGGCGGCAGGGTGGCCTAGTGGTTAGAGCGTAGGGGCGGCAGGGTAGCCTAGTGGTTAGAGCGTAGGGGCGGCAGGGTGGCCTAGTGGTTAGAGCGTAGGGGCGACAGGGTAGCCTAGTGGTTAGAGTGTAGAGGTGGTATGGTAGCCCTAGTGGTTAGAGTGTAGAGGTGGTATGGTAGCCTAGTGGTTAGAGTGTAGAGGTGGTATGGTAGCCTAGTGGTTAGAGTGTAGAGGTGGTATGGTAGCCTAGTGGTTAGAGTGTAGAGGTGGTATGGTAGCCTAGTGGTTAGAGTGTAGAGGTGGTATGGTAGCCAAGTGGTTAGAGTGTAGAGGTGGTATGGTAGCCTAGTGGTTAGAGTGTAGGGGCGGCAGGGTAGCCTAGTGGTTAGAGCGTAGGGCGGCAGGAGTGGCCTAGTGGTTAGAGCGTAGGGCGGCAGGGTGGCCTAGTGGTTAGAGCGTAGGGGCGGCAGGTGGCCTAGTGAAAGTTTAGAGCGTAGGGGCGGCAGGGGCAGCCTAGTGGTTGACGAGGGGGCGGCAGGGTGGCCTAGTGGTTAGAGCGTAGGGGCGGCAGGGTGGCCTAGTGGTTAGAGCGTAGGGGCGGCAGGGTGGCCTAGTGGTTAGAGCGTAGGGGCGGCAGGGTAGCCTAGTGGTTAGAGCGTAGGGCGGCAGGGTGGCCTAGTGGTTAGAGTGTAGGGCGGCAGGGGTAGCCTAGTGGTTAGAGTGTAGAGGTGGCAGGGTAGCCTAGTGGTTAGAGTGTAGAGGTGGTATGGTAGCCTAGTGGTTAGAGTGTAGAGGTGGTATGGTAGCCTAGTGGTTAGAGTGTAGAGGTGGTATGGTAGCCTAGTGGTTAGAGTGTAGAGGTGGTATGGTAGCCTAGTGGTTAGAGTGTAGAGGTGGTATGGTAGCCTAGTGGTTAGAGTGTAGAGGTGGTATGGTAGCCTAGTGGTTAGAGTGTAGAGGTGGCATGGTAGCCTAGTGGTTAGAGTGTAGAGGTGGCAGTGGTAGCCTAGTGGTTAGAGTGTAGGGCGGCAGGGTAGCCTAGTGGTTAGAGCGTAGGGGCGGCAGGGTAGCCTAGTGGTTAGAGCGTAGGGGCGGCAGGGTAGCCTAGTGGTTAGAGCGTAGGGGCGGCAGGGTGGCCTAGTGGTTAGAGCGTAGAGGCGGCAGGGTAGCCTAGTGGTTAGAGCGTAGGGCGGCAGGGTGGCCTAGTGGTTAGAGCGTAGGGGCGGCAGGGTGGCCTAGTGGTTAGAGCGTAGGGGCGACAGGGTAGCCTAGTGGTTAGAGTGTAGAGGCGACAGGGTAGCCTAGTGGTTAGAGCGTAGGGGCGGCAGGGTAGCCTAGTGGTTAGAGTGTAGAGGTGGTATGGTAGCCTAGTGGTTAGAGTGTAGAGGTGGTATGGTAGCCTAGTGGTTAGAGTGTAGAGGTGGTATGGTAGCCTAGTGGTTAGAGTGTAGAGGTGGTATGGTAGCCTAGTGGTTAGAGTGTAGAGGTGGTATGGTAGCCTAGTGGTTAGAGTGTAGAGGTGGTAGGGTAGCCTAGTGGTTAGAGCGTAGGGGCGGCAGGGTAGCCTAGTGGTTAGAGCGTAGGGGCGGCAGGGTGGCCTAGTGGTTAGAGCGTAGGGGCGGCAGGGTAGCCTAGTGGTTAGAGTGTAGGGGCGGCAGGGTAGCCTAGTGGTTAGAGTGTAGGGGCGGCAGGGTAGCCTAGTGGTTAGAGTGTAGGGGCGGCAGGGTAGCCTAGTGGTTAGAGTGTAGAGGCGGCAGGGTAGCCTAGTGGTTAGAGCGTAGGGGCGGCAGGGTAGCCTAGTGGTTAGAGTGTAGGGGCGGCAGGGTAGCCTAGTGGTTAGAGCGTAGGGCGGCAGGGTGGCCTAGTGGTTAGAGTGTAGGGGCGGCAGGGTGGCCTAGTGGTTAGAGTGTAGGGCGGCAGGGTGGCCTAGTGGTTAGAGTGTAGGGCGGCAGGGTGGCCTGGTGGTTAGAGTGTAGGGGCGGCAGGTGGCCTAGTGGTTAGAGTGTAGAGGAGCGGCAGGGTAGCCTAGTGGTTAGAGTGTAGAGGTGGTATGGTAGCCTAGTGGTTAGAGTGTAGAGGTGGTATGGTAGCCTAGTGGTTAGAGTGTAGAGGTGGTATGGTAGCCTAGTGGTTAGAGTGTAGAGGTGGTATGGTAGCCTAGTGGTTAGAGTGTAGAGGTGGTATGGTAGCCTAGTGGTTAGAGTGTAGGAGGTGGTATGGTAGCCTAGTGGTTAGAGTGTAGAGGTGGTATGGTAGCCTAGTGGTTAGAGTGTAGAGGGCGGTAGGGTAGCCTAGTGGTTAGAGTGTAGGGGTGGCAGGGTAGCCTAGTGGTTAGAGTGTAGGGGCTGCAGGGTAGCCTAGTGGTTAGAGCGTAGGGGCGGCAGGGTAGCCTAGTGGTTAGAGTGTAGGGCGGCAGGGTAGCCTAGTGGTTAGAGCGTAGAGGCGGCAGGGTGGCCTAGTGGTTAGAGCGTAGGGGCGGCAGGGTGGCCTAGTGGTTAGAGCGTAGAGGCGGCAGGGTAGCCTAGTGGTTAGGAGTGTAGAGGCGGCAGGGTAGCCTAGTGGTTAGAGTGTAGAGGTGGCATGGTAGCCTAGTGGTTAGAGTGTAGAGGTGGTATGGTAGCCTAGTGGTTAGAGTGTAGAGGTGGTATGGTAGCCTAGTGGTTAGAGTGTAGAGGTGGTATGGTAGCCTAGTGGTTAGAGTGTAGAGGTGGTATGGTAGCCTAGTGGTTAGAGTGTAGAGGTGGTATGGTAGCCAAGTGGTTAGAGTGTAGAGGTGGTATGGTAGCCTAGTGGTTAGAGTGTAGGGGCGGCAGGGTAGCCTAGTGGTTAGAGCGTAGGGGCGGCAGGGTAGCCTAGTGGTTAGAGCGTAGGGGCGGCAGGGTGGCCTAGTGGTTAGAGCGTAGGGGCGGCAGGGTGGCCTAGTGGTTAGAGCGTAGGGGCGGCAGGGTAGCCTAGTGGTTAGAGCGTAGGGCTGGCAGGTGGCCTAGTGGTTAGAGCGTAGGGGCGGCAGGGTAGCCTAGTGGTTAGAGCGTAGGGGCGGCAGGGTGGCCTAGTGTGGTTAGAGCGTAGGGGCGGCAGGGCAGCCTAGTGGTTAGAGTGTAGGGGCGGCAGGGTGGCCTAGTGGTTAGAGCGTAGGGGCGGCAGGGCAGCCTCAGTGGTTAGAGCGTAGGGCGGCAGGGTGGCCCAGTGGTTAGAGTGTAGGGGCGACAGGGTAGCCTAGCGGTTAGAGTGTAGAGATGGTATGGTAGCCTAGTGGTTAGAGTGTAGAGGTGGTATGGTAGCCTAGTGGTTAGAGTGTAGAGGAGGCATGGTAGCCTAGTGGTTAGAGTGTAGAGGTGGTATGGTAGCCTAGTGGTTAGAGAGAGAGTGTAGAGGTGGTATGGTAGCCAAGTGGTTAGAGTGCAGAGGTGGTATGGTAGCCTAGTGGTTAGAGTGTAGGGCGGCAGGGTAGCCTGGTGGTTAGAGCGTAGGGGCGGCAGGGCAGCCTAGTGGTTAGAGCGTAGGGGCGGCAGGGTGGCCTAGTGGTTAGGCGTAGGGGCGGCAGGGTGGCCTAGTGGTTAGGAGCGTAGGGCGGCAGGGCAGCCTGGTGGTTAGAGCGTAGGGCGGCAGGGTGGCCTGAGTGGTTAGAGCGTAGGGGCGGCAGGGTGGCCTAGTGGTTAGCGTAGAGTGACAGGGTAGCCTAGTGGTTAGAGCGTAGGGGCAGGGTGGCCTAGTGGTTAGAGCGTAGGGGCGGCAGGGTAGCCTAGTGGTTAGAGCGTAGGGCGGCAGGGTGGCCTAGTGGTTAGAGCGTAGGGGCGGCAGGGGTGGCCTAGTGGTTAGGCGTAGGGGGCGGCAGGGTGGCCTAGTGGTTAGAGTGTAGGGCGACAGGGGTAGCCTAGTGGTTAGAGTGTAGAGGTGGTATGGTAGCCTAGTGGTTAGAGTGTAGAGGTGGTATGGTAGCCTAGTGGTTAGAGTGTAGAGGTATTATGGCAGCCTAGTGGTTAGAGTGTAGAATTGGTATGGTAGCCTAGTGGTTAGAGTGTAGAGGTGGTATGGTAGCCTAGTGGTTAGAGTGTAGAATTGGTATGGTAGCCAAGTGGTTAGAGTGTAGAGGTGGTATGGTAGCCTAGTATGGTTAGAGTGTAGGGGCGGCAGGGTAGCCTAGTGGTTAGAGCGTAGGGCGGCAGGGTAGCCTAGTGGTTAGGCGTAGGGCGGCAGGGTGGCCTAGTGGTTAGAGCGTAGGGGCGGCAGAGGTGGCTAGTGGTTAGGCGTAGGGGCGGCAGGGTAGCCTAGTGGTTAGAGCGTAGGGGCGGCAGGGTGGCCTAGTGGTTAGAGCGTAGGGGCGGCAGGGTGGCCTGGTGGTTAGGCGTAGGGGCGGCAGGGTGGCCCCTGATGGTTAGAGCGTAGGGCGGCAGGGTGGCCTAGTGGTTAGAGCGTAGGGGCGGCAGGGGTGGCCTAGTGGTTAGAGCGTAGGGGCGGCAGGGTAGCCTAGTGGTTAGAGTGTAAGAGGTGGTATGGTAGCCTAGTGGTTAGAGTGTAGAGGTGGTATGGTAGCCTAGTGGTTAGAGTGTAGAGGTGGTATGGTAGCCTAGTGGTTAGAGTGTAGAGGTGGTATGGTAGCCTAGTGGTTAGAGTGTAGAGGTGGTATGGTAGCCTAGTGGTTAGGTGTAGAGGTGGTATGGTAGCCTAGTGGTTAGAGTGTAGAGGTGGTATGGTAGCCTAGTGGTTAGAGTGTAGAGGTGGTATGGTAGCCTAGTGGTTAGAGTGTAGAGGTGGTATGGTAGCCTAGTGGTTAGAGTGTAGGGGCGGCAGGGGTAGCCTAGTGGTTAGAGCGTAGGGGCGGCAGGGTAGCCTGAGTGGTTAGAGCGTAGGGCGGCAGGGTAGCCCTGAGTGGTTAGAGCGTAGGGGACGGCAGGGTGGCCTGGTGGTTAGGGCGTAGGGGCGGCAGGGTAGCCTGGTGGTTAGAGCGTAGGGCGGCAGGGTGGCCTAGTGGTTAGAGCGTAGGGCGGCAGGGTAGCCTAGTGGTTAGAGCGTAGGGCGGCAGGGTGGCCTAGTGGTTAGAGTGTAGGGGGCGGCAGGGTAGCCTGGTGGTTAGGCGTGGGGCAGGGTAGCCTAGTGGTTAGAGTGTAGAGGTGGTATGGTAGCCTAGTGGTTAGAGTGTAGAGGTGGTATGGTAGCCTAGTGGTTAGAGTGTAGAGGTGGTATGGTAGCCTAGTGGTTAGAGTGTAGAGGTGGTATGGTAGCCTAGTGGTTAGAGTGTAGAGGTGGTATGGTAGCCTAGTGGTTAGAGTGTAGAGGGTGGTATGGTAGCCTAGTGGTTAGGCGTACCAGGGGCGGCAGGGTAGCCTAGTGGTTAGAGCGTAGGGCGGCAGGGTGGCCTAGTGGTTAGGCGTAGGGCGGCAGGGTAGCCTAGTGGTTAGAGCGTAGGGGCGGCAGGGTAGCCTAGTGGTTAGAGTGTAGGGGCTGACAGGGTAGCCTAGTGGTTAGAGTGTAGGGCGGCAGGGTAGCCTAGTGGTTAGAGTGTAGGGCGGCAGGGTAGCCTAGTGGTTAGAGCGTAGGGCGGCAGGGTAGCCTAGTGGTTAGAGTGTAGGGGGCGGCAGGGTAGCCTGAGTGGTTTAGAGCGTAGGGGCGGCAGGGTGGCCTGAGTGGTTAGAGCGTAGGGGCTGGCAGGGTGGCCTAGTGGTTAGAGCGTAGGGGCGGCAGGGTGGCCTAGTGGTTAGAGCGTAGGGGGCGGCAGGGTGGCCTGGTGGTTTAGAGCGTAGGGGCGGCAGGGTGGCCTAGTGGTTAGAGCGTAGGGGGCGGCAGGGTAGCCCAGTGGTTAGAGTGTAGAGGTGGTATGGTAGCCTAGTGGTTAGAGTGTAGAGGTGGTATGGTAGCCTAGTGGTTAGAGTGTAGAGGTGGTATGGTAGCCTAGTGGTTAGAGTGTAGAGGTGGTATGGTAGCCTAGTGGTTAGAGTGTAGAGGTGGTATGGTAGCCTAGTGGTTAGAGTGTAGAGGTGGTATGGTAGCCTAGTGGTTAGAGTGTAGAGGTGGTATGGTAGCCTAGTGGTTAGAGTGTAGAGGTGGTATGGTAGCCTAGTGGTTAGAGTGTAGAGGTGGTATGAGTAGCCTAGTGGTTAGACGTAGGGCGGCAGGGTAGCCTAGTGGTTAGAGCGTAGGGCGGCAGGGTAGCCCTAGTGGTTAGGCGTAGGGGCGGCAGGGGTAGCCTAGTGGTTAGGCGTAGGGCGGCAGGGTGGCCTAGTGGTTAGAGCGTAGGGGCGGCAGGGTAGCCTAGTGGTTAGGCGTAGGGGCGGCAGGGGTGGCCTGGTGGTTAGAGCGTAGGGCGGCAGGGTAGCCTGGTGGTTAGAGCGTAGGGGCGGCAGGGTGGCCTAGTGGTTAGAGTGTAGGGGCGGCAGGGTAGCCTAGTGGTTAGAGCGTAGGGGCGGCAGGGTAGCCTAGTGGTTAGAGTGTAGAGGTGGTATGGTAGCCTAGTGGTTAGAGTGTAGAGGTGGTATGGTAGCCTAGTGGTTAGAGTGTAGAGGTGGTATGGTAGCCTAGTGGTTAGAGTGTAGAGGTGGTATGGTAGCCTAGTGGTTAGAGTGTAGAGGTGGTATGGTAGCCTAGTGGTTAGAGTGTAGAGGTGGTATGGTAGCCTAGTGGTTAGAGCGTAGGGGCGGCAGGGTAGCCTAGTGGTTAGAGCGTAGGGGCGGCAGGGTGGCCTAGTGGTTAGAGCGTAGGGGCGGCAGGGTAGCCTAGTGGTTGGGCGTAGGGCGGCAGGGTAGCCTGGTGGTTAGAGTGTAAGGCGGCAGGGTAGCCTGTGGTTAGAGTGTAGGGCGGCAGGGTAGCCTAGTGGTTAGAGTGTAGGGCGGCAGGGTAGCCTAGTGGTTAGAGCGTAGGGGCGGCAGGGTAGCCTAGTGGTTAGAGTGTAGGGGCGGCAGGGTAGCCTAGTGGTTAGAGTGTAGGGGCGGCAGGGTAGCCTAGTGGTTATAAAATAAAATAAATGTAAAATAAAATCTGAGAGTGGTTATGTTTCTCCAGGACCATCCCGACCAACCAGCTTTCTACCAAAACAGAGGCTGGTTGTCCTTGAAGATCAAGGGGTTTTACATTAATTGGAATGACTGGGAAAATCTGCCAGACTTTGGGTTTTTAAATGCAAAGATATAATTGAATCGTATTATGACATGGTTATAACTAATGTAGTAGAAAGGAATGGGTTAGGAGAAGCGTAATAACCGCAGAGTGAAATGCAACATCAACATAGGGCTATATAAACTCTAACACGGATCTATCCTGCAATAAAGGTCGGATTTATTTATTTAAATTGATTTATCCTGCAATTAGACGGTGTTCAATTTGGTAACATACATTTATGTCTTCATCTAATGCCTCTTAAAGGGGGAAGTAATCTAAAAGTAACTAGATGTAATCAGATTACGTTAATGAGTTTTGGGTAATCTAAAAAGTAACTAGATGTAATCAGATTACGTTAATGAGTTTTGGGTAATCTAAAAAGTAACTAGATGTAATCAGATTACGTTAATGAGTTTTGGGTAATCTAAAAGTAACTAGATGTAATCAGATTACGTTAATGAGTTTTGGGTAATCTAAAAAGTAACTGAATGTAATCAGATTACGTTACGGAGTTTTGAGTAATCTAAAAGTAACTAGATGTAATCAGATTACATCTAAAAGTTAAATTACTGATATTTAACTAGTTACTGTAACGGACTACATTTAGAGAGTAACCTAACCAACGCTGCACATAAGACACGCACGCACGCACACACTGACACACAGACACACACACACACACACTGACACACACACACACACACACTGACACACGCACGTACGCACGCACACACTGACACACGCACGCACGCACACTGACACACACACACACTGACACACACACACACACACACTGACACACGCACGCACGCACGCACACACTGACACACGCACGCACGCACACACACACACTGACACACACACTGACACACGCACGCACGCACGCACACACTGACACACGCACGCACGCACACTGACACACACACACACTGACACACACACACACTGACACACGCACGCACGCACGCACGCACACACAGACACACAGACACACAGACACACACACACACACACACACACTGACACACGCACGCACGCACGCACACACTGACACACGCACGCACGCACACACACACACTGACACACACACACTGGCACACACACACTGGCACACACACACACACACACACACGTTATGGTTGATGCATGGAATCTGTCAGACTGTTAGAGACCTGGGATCAACATATGGAAAGAGACAGAAAGAGAAATGGAAAGAGGCAGTGAACGCAGATGCTTGATCCTTTGACATCTGTTAGAGGGAGGGAGGGAGGGAGGGAGAGAGAGAGAAAGACAGAGGGTGGAGGAGGGAGGGAGGGAGGGAGGGAGGGAGAGAGAAAGACAGAGGGTGGAGGAGGGAGGGAGGGAGGGAGGGAGGGAGGGAGAGGGAGAGAGAAAGACAGAGGGTGGAGGAGGGAGGGAGGGGAGGAGAGCATGGAGGAGGGAGAGAGAGAGGGAAAGAGGGGGGGGGAGGGAGAGAGAAAGACAGAGGGTGGAGGAGGGAGGGACACAACAACACTAATAAACCCAACAACACTAATAAACCACCTCATCTCAACAACACTAATAAACACAACAACACTAATAAACACAACAACACTAATAAACTCAACAACACTAATAAACACAACAACACTAATAAACTCAACAACACTAATAAACCACCTCATCTCAACAACACTAATAAACTCAACAACACTAATAAACTCAACAACACTAATAAACACAACAACACTAATAAACACAACAACACTAATAAACACAACAACACTAATAAACTCAACAACACTAATAAACACAACAACACTAATAAACTCAACAACACTAATAAACACAACAACACTAATAAACACAACAACACTAATAAACACAACAACACTAATAAACACAACAACACTAATAAACTCAACAACACTAATAAACACAACAACACTAATAAACACAACAACACTAATAAACACAACAACACTAATAAACCACCTCATCTCAACAACACTAATAAACACAACAACACTAATAAACCACCTCATCTCAACAACACTAATAAACACAACAACACTAATAAACACAACAACACTAATAAACTCAACAACACTAATAAACACAACAACACTAATAAACCACCTCATCTCAACAACACTAATAAACACAACAACACTAATAAACACAACAACACTAATAAACACAACAACACTAATAAACACAACAACACTAATAAACACAACAACACTAATAAACACAACAACACTAATAAACCACCTCATCTCAACAACACTAATAAACTCAACAACACTAATAAACACAACAACACTAATAAACACAACAACACTAATAAACTCAACAACACTAATAAACACAACAACACTAATAAACACAACAACACTAATAAACTCAACAACACTAATAAACACAACAACACTAATAAACTCAACAACACCAATAAACACAACAACACTAATAAACACAACACTAATAAACCACCTCATCTCAACAACACTAATAAACACAACAACACTAATAAACTCAACAACACTAATAAACCACCTCATCTCAACTACACTAATAAACACAACACTATAAACACAACAACACTAATAAACCACCTCATCTCAACAACACTAATAAACTCAACAACACTAATAAACACAACAACACTAATACACTCAACAACACTAATAAACACAACAACACTAATAAACACAACAACACTAATAAACTCAACACTAATAAACTCAACAACACTAATAAACACAACAACACTAATAAACTCAACAACACTAATAAACACAACAACACTAATAAACTCAACAACACTAATAAACACAACAACACTAATAAACTCAACAACACTAATAAACTCAACAACACTAATAAACTCAACAACACTAATAAACACAACACTAATAAACACAACAACACTAATAAACTCAACAACACTAATAAACTCAACAACACTAATAAACACAACACTAATAAACACAACAACACTAATAAACTCAACAACACTAATAAACACAACACTAATAAACACAACAACACTAATAAACTCAACAACACTAATAAACACAACAACACTAATAAACACAACAACACTAATAAACACAACAACACTAATAAACACAACAACACTAATAAACACAACAACACTAATAAACCACCTCATCTCAACAACACTAATAAACTCAACAACACTAATAAACTCAACAACACTAATAAACACAACAACACTAATAAACCACCTCATCTCAACAACACTAATAAACACAACAACACTAATAAACACAACAACACTAATAAACACAACAACACTAATAAACACAACAACACTAATAAACACAACAACACTAATAAACCACCTCATCTCAACAACACTAATAAACTCAACAACACTAATAAACACAACAACACTAATAAACACAACAACACTAATAAACTCAACAACACTAATAAACACAACAACCCTAATAAACACAACAACACTAATAAACCACCTCATCTCAACAACACTAATAAACACAACAACACTAATAAACACAACAACACTAATAAACACAACAACACTAATAAACACAACAACACTAATAAACACAACAACACTAATAAACCACCTCATCTCAACAACACTAATAAACTCAACAACACTAATAAACACAACAACACTAATAAACCACCTCATCTCAACAACACTAATAAACACAACAACACTAATAAACACAACAACACTAATAAACACAACAACACTAATAAACTCAACAACACTAATAAACCACCTCATCTCAACAACACTAATAAACACAACACTAATAAACACAACAACACTAATAAACACAACAACACTAATAAACACAACAACACTAATAAACTCAACAACACTAATAAACACAACAACACTAATAAACACAACAACACTAATAAACACAACAACACTAATAAACACAACAACACTAATAAACACAACAACACTAATAAACTCAACAACACTAATAAACACAACAACACTAATAAACTCAACAACACCAATAAACACAACAACACTAATAAACTCAACAACACTAATAAACTCAACAACACTAATAAACCACCTCATCTCAACAACACTAATAAACACAACAACACTAATAAACACAACAACACTAATAAACACAACACTAATAAACACAACAACACTAATAAACACAACAACACTAATAAACACAACAACACTAATAAACACAACAACACTAATAAACTCAACAACACTAATAAACCACCTCATCTCAACAACACTAATAAACACAACAACACAAATAAACTCAACAACACCAATAAACACAACAACACTAATAAACACAACACTAATAAACCACCTCATCTCAACAACACTAATAAACACAACAACACTAATAAACACAACAACACTAATAAACACAACAACACCAATAAACACAACAACACTAATAAACACAACAACACTAATAAACACAACAACACTAATAAACCACCTCATCTCAACAACACTAATAAACACAACAACACTAATAAACACAACAACACTAATAAACACAACAACACTAATAAACCACCTCATCTCAACAACACTAATAAACACAACAACACTAATAAACACAACAACACTAATAAACTCAACAACACTAATAAACACAACAACACTAATAAACACAACAACACTAATAAACCACCTCATCTCAACAACACTAATAAACACAACAACACTAATAAACTCAACAACACTAATAAACACAACAACACTAATAAACCACCTCATCTCAACATCACTAATAAACACAACAACACTAATAAACACAACAACACTAATAAACTCAACAACACTAATAAACACAACAACACTAATAAACACAACAACACTAATAAACACAACAACACTAATAAACCACCTCATCTCAACAACACTAATAAACACAACAACACTAATAAACCACCTCATCTCAACAACACTAATAAACACAACAACACTAATAAACACAACAACACTAATAAACTCAACAACACTAATAAACACAACAACACTAATAAACACAACAACACTAATAAACTCAACAACACTAATAAACACAACAACACTAATAAACACAACACTATAAACACAACAACACTAATAAACCACCTCATCTCAACAACACTAATAAACTCAACAACAGTAATAAACACAACAACACTAATAAACTCAACAACACTAATAAAAACAACAACACTAATAAACCACCTCATCTCAACAACACTAATAAACTCAACAACACTAATAAACTCAACAACACTAATAAACTCAACAACACTAATAAACACAACAACACTAATAAACACAACAACACTAATAAACACAACAACACTAATAAACACAACAACACTAATAAACACAACAACACTAATAAACTCAACAACACTAATAAACACAACAACACTAATAAACTCAACAACACTAATAAACACAACAACACTAATAAACACAACAACACTAATAAACACAACAACACTAATAAACTCAACAACACTAATAAACACAACAACACTAATAAACCACCTCATCTCAACAACACTAATAAACACAACAACACTAATAAACACAACAACACTAATAAACACAACAACACTAATAAACTCAACAACACTAATAAACACAACAACACTAATAAACACAACAACACTAATAAACACAACAACACTAATAAACCACCTCATCTCAACAACACTAATAAACTCAACAACACTAATAAACTCAACAACACTAATAAACACAACAACACTAATAAACACAACACTAATAAACCACCTCATCTCAACAACACTAATAAACACAACAACACTAATAAACACAACAACACTAATAAACACAACAACACTAATAAACACAACAACACTAATAAACTCAACAACACTAATAAACTCAACAACACTAATAAACTCAACAACACTAATAAACACAACAACACTATAAACACAACAACACTAATAAACACAACACTAATAAACCACCTCATCTCAACAACACTAATAAACTCAACAACACTAATAAACTCAACAACACTAATAAACACAACAACACTAATAAACACAACAACACTAATAAACTCAACAACACTAATAAACTCAACAACACTAATAAACACAACAACACTAATAAACCACCTCATCTCAACAACACTAATAAACTCAACAACACTAATAAACCACCTCATCTCAACAACACTAATAAACTCAACAACACTAATAAACACAACAACACTAATAAACTCAACAACACTAATAAACACAACAACACTAATAAACTCAACAACACTAATAAACTCAACAACACTAATAAACCACCTCATCTCAACAACACTAATAAACTCAACAACACTAATAAACTCAACAACACTAATAAACCACCTCATCTCAACAACACTAATAAACTCAACAACACTAATAAACTCAACAACACTAATAAACTCAACAACACTAATAAACACAACAACACTAATAAACCACCTCATCTCAACAACACTAATAAACTCAACAACACTAATAAACACAACAACACTAATAAACTCAACAACACTAATAAACACAACAACACTAATAAACACAACAACACTAATAAACACAACAACACTAATAAACCCAACAACACTAATAAACCACCTCATCTCAACAACACTAATAAACACAACAACACTAATAAACACAACAACACTAATAAACACAACAACACTAATAAACACAACAACACTAATAAACTCAACAACACTAATAAACTCAACAACACTAATAAACACAACAACACTAATAAACACAACAACACTAATAAACACAACAACACTAATAAACTCAACAACACCAATAAACACAACAACACTAATAAACACAACAACACTAATAAACACAACACTATAAACACAACAACACTAATAAACCACCTCATCTCAACAACACTAATAAACTCAACAACACTAATAAACACAACAACACTAATAAACACAACAACACCAATAAACACAACAACACTAATAAACACAACAACACTAATAAACACAACACTATAAACACAACAACACTAATAAACCACCTCATCTCAACAACACTAATAAACTCAACAACACTAATAAACACAACAACACTAATACACTCAACAACACTAATAAACACAACAACACTAATAAACTCAACAACACTAATAAACACAACAACACTAATAAACTCAACAACACTAATAAACCACCTCATCTCAACAACACTAATAAACTCAACAACACTAATAAACCACCTCATCTCAACAACACTAATAAACACAACAACACTAATAAACTCAACAACACTAATAAACCACCTCATCTCAACAACACTAATAAACACAACAACACTAATAAACTCAACAACACTAATAAACACAACAACACTAATAAACACAACAACACTAATAAACTCAACAACACTAATAAACACAACAACACTAATAAACCACATCTCAACAACACTAATAAACACAACAACACTAATAAACACAACAACACTAATAAACACAACAACACTAATAAACACAACAACACTAATAAACACAACAACACTAATAAACTCAACAACACTAATAAACACAACAACCCTAATAAACACAACAACACTAATAAACACAACAACACTAATAAACACAACAACCCTAATAAACACAACAACACTAATAAACCACCTCATCTCAACAACACTAATAAACACAACAACACTAATAAACACAACAACACTAATAAACACAACAACACTAATAAACACAACAACACTAATAAACACAACAACACTAATAAACCACCTCATCTCAACAACACTAATAAACTCAACAACACTAATAAACACAACAACACTAATAAACCACCTCATCTCAACAACACTAATAAACACAACAACACTAATAAACACAACACTAATAAACACAACAACACTAATAAACTCAACAACACTAATAAACTCAACAACACTAATAAACCACCTCATCTCAACAACACTAATAAACACAACAACACTAATAAACTCAACAACACTAATAAACACAACAACACTAATAAACACAACAACACTAATAAACACAACAACACTAATAAACACAACAACACTAATAAACTCAACAACACTAATAAACACAACAACACTAATAAACACAACACTAATAAACCACCTCATCTCAACAACACTAATAAACTCAACAACACTAATAAACCACCTCATCTCAACAACACTAATAAACACAACAACACTAATAAACTCAACAACACTAATAAACACAACAACACTAATAAACACAACAACACAAATAAACTCAACAACACCAATAAACACAACAACACTAATAAACACAACACTAATAAACCACCTCATCTCAACAACACTAATAAACACAACAACACTAATAAACCACCTCATCTCAACAACACTAATAAACACAACAACACTAATAAACACAACAACACTAATAAACTCAACAACACTAATAAACTCAACAACACTAATAAACACAACAACACTAATAAACTCAACAACACTAATAAACTCAACAACACTAATAAACACAACAACACTAATAAACACAACAACACTAATAAACCACCTCATCTCAACAACACTAATAAACTCAACAACACTAATAAACTCAACAACACTAATAAACACAACAACACTAATAAACACAACAACACTAATAAACACAACAACACTAATAAATCACCTCATCTCAACAACACTAATAAACACAACAACACTAATAAACACAACAACACCAATAAACACAACAACACTAATAAACACAACAACACTAATAAACACAACAACACTAATAAACACATCAACACTAATAAAAACAACAACACTAATAAACACATCAACACTAATAAACACAACAACACTAATAAACACAACAACACTAATAAACTCAACAACACTAATAAACACAACAACACTAATAAACACAACAACACTAATAAACACAACAACACTAATAAACTCAACAACACTAATAAACACAACAACACTAATAAACCACCTCATCTCAACATCACTAATAAACACAACAACACTAATAAACACAACAACACTAATAAACACAACAACACTAATAAACTCAACAACACTAATAAACACAACAACACTAATAAACCACCTCATCTCAACATCACTAATAAACACAACAACACTAATAAACACAACAACACTAATAAACTCAACAACACTAATAAACACAACAACACTAATAAACCACCTCATCTCAACAACACTAATAAACACAACAACACTAATAAACTCAACAACACTATTAAACACAACAACACTAATAAACCACCTCATCTCAACAACACTAATAAACACAACAACACTAATAAACACAACAACACTAATAAACTCAACAACACTAATAAACACAACAACACTAATAAACACAACAACACTAATAAACACAACAACACTAATAAACCACATCTCAACAACACTAATAAACACAACAACACTAATAAACCACCTCATCTCAACAACACTAATAAACACAACAACACTAATAAACACAACAACACTAATAAACTCAACAACACTAATAAACACAACAACACTAATAAACACAACAACACTAATAAACTCAACAACACTAATAAACACAACAACACTAATAAACACAACACTATAAACACAACAACACTAATAAACCACCTCATCTCAACAACACTAATAAACACAACAACACTAATAAACTCAACAACACTAATAAACTCAACAACACTAATAAACACAACAACACTAATAAACCACCTCATCTCAACAACACTAATAAACACAACAACACTAATAAACTCAACAACACTAATAAACTCAACAACACTAATAAACTCAACAACACTAATAAACACAACAACACTAATAAACACAACACTATAAACACAACAACACTAATAAACCACCTCATCTCAACAACACTAATAAACTCAACAACACTAATAAACACAACAACACTAATAAACACAACACTAATAAACCACCTCATCTCAACAACACTAATAAACACAACAACACTAATAAACACAACACTATAAACACAACAACACTAATAAACCACCTCATCTCAACAACACTAATAAACACAACACTAATAAACCACCTCATCTCAACAACACTAATAAACACAACAACACTAATAAACTCAACAACACTAATAAACACAACAACACTAATAAACACAACAACACTAATAAACACAACAACACTAATAAACACAACACTAATAAACCACCTCATCTCAACAACACTAATAAACACAACAACACTAATAAACACAACAACACTAATAAACACAACAACACTAATAAACACAACAACACTAATAAACTCAACAACACTAATAAACACAACAACACTAATAAACACAACAACACTAATAAACTCAACAACACTAATAAACTCAACACTAATAAACTCAACAACACTAATAAACACAACAACACTAATAAACTCAACACTAATAAACACAACAACACTAATAAACCACCTCATCTCAACAACACTAATAAACTCAACAACACTAATAAACCACCTCATCTCAACAACACTAATAAACTCAACAACACTAATAAACACAACAACACTAATAAACTCAACAACACTAATAAACACAACAACACTAATAAACTCAACAACACTAATAAACACAACAACACTAATAAACCACCTCATCTCAACAACACTAATAAACTCAACAACACTAATAAACCACCTCATCTCAACAACACTAATAAACACAACAACACTAATAAACACAACAACACTAATAAACCACCTCATCTCAACAACACTAATAAACTCAACAACACTAATAAACACAACAACACTAATAAACTCAACAACACTAATAAACACAACAACACTAATAAACTCAACAACACTAATAAACACAACAACACTAATAAACTCAACAACACTAATAAACACAACAACACTAATAAACACAACAACACTAATAAACACAACAACACTAATAAATCACCTCATCTCAACAACACTAATAAACACAACAACACTAATAAACACAACAACACTAATAAACACAACAACACTAATAAACTCAACAACACTAATAAACTCAACAACACTAATAAACCACCTCATCTCAACAACACCAATAAACACAACAACACTAATAAACACAACAACACTAATAAACACAACAACACTAATAAACTCAACAACACTAATAAACACAACAACACTAATAAACACAACAACACCAATAAACACAACAACACTAATAAACACAACAACACTAATAAACACAACAACACTAATAAACTCAACAACACTAATAAACACAACAACACTAATAAATCACCTCATCTCAACAACACTAATAAACACAACAACACTAATAAACACAACAACACCAATAAACACAACAACACTAATAAACACAACAACACTAATAAACACAACACCACTAATAAACCACCTCATCTCAACAACACTAATAAACACAACAACACTAATAAACTCAACAACACTAATAAACCACCTCATCTCAACAACACTTTTTTATTTTATTTTTTATTTCACCTTTATTTAACCAGGTAGGCTAGTTGAGAACAAGTTCTCATTTGCAACTGCGACCTGGCCAAGATAAAGCATAGCAGTGTGAACAGACAACACAGAGTTACACATGGAGTAAACAATTAACAAGTCAATAACACAGTAGAAAAAAAGGGGGGGAGTCTATATACAATGTGTGCAAAAGGCATGAGGTAGGCGAATAATTACAATTTTGCAGATTAACACTGGAGTGATAAATGATTAGATGGTCATGTACAGGTAGAGATATTGGTGTGCAAAATAGCAGAAAAGTAAATTAATAAAACCGTATGGGGATGAGGTAGGTGAAAATGGGTGGGCTATTTACCAATAGACTATGTACAGCTGCAGCGATCGGTTAGCTGCTCAGATAGCTGATGTTTGAAGTTGGTGAGGGAGATAAAAGTCTCCAACTTCAGCGATTTTTGCAATTCGTTCCAGTCACAGGCAGCAGAGTACTGGAACGAAAGGCGGCCGAATGAGGTGTTGGCTTTAGGGATTATCAATGAGATACACCTGCTGGAGCGCGTGCTACGGATGGGTGTTGCCATCGTGAACAGTGAACTGAGATAAGGCGGAGCTTTACCTAGCATGGACTTGTAGATGACCTGGAGCCAGTGGGTCTGGCGACGAATATGTAGCGAGGGCCAGCCGACTAGAGCATACAAGTCGCAGTGGTGGGTGGTATAAGGTGCTTTAGTGACAAAACGGATGGCACTGTGATAGACTGCATCCAGTTTGCTGAGTAGAGTGTTGGAAGCCATTTTGTAGATGACATCGTCGAAGTCGAGGATCGGTAGGATAGTCAGTTTTACTAGGGTAAGCTTGGCGGCGTGAGTGAAGGAGGCTTTGTTGCGGAATAGAAAGCCGACTCTTGATTTGATTTTCGATTGGAGATGTTTGATATGAGTCTGGAAGGAGAGTTTGCAGTCTAGCCAGACACCTAGGTACTTATAGGTGTCCACATATTCAAGGTCGGAACCATCCAGGGTGGTGATGCTAGTCGGGCATGCAGGTGCAGGCAGCGATCGGTTGAAAAGCATGCATTTGGTTTTACTAGCGTTTAAGAGCAGTTGGAGGCCACGGAAGGAGTGTTGTATGGCATTGAAGCTCGTTTGGAGGTTAGATAGCACAGTGTCCAATGACGGGCCGAAAGTATATAGAATGGTGTCGTCTGCGTAGAGGTGGATCAGGGAATCGCCCGCAGCAAGAGCAACATCATTGATATATACAGAGAAAAGAGTCGGCCCGAGAATTGAACCCTGTGGCACCCCCATAGAGACTGCCAGAGGACCGGACAGCATGCCCTCCGATTTGACACACTGAACTCTGTCTGCAAAGTAATTGGTGAACCATGCAAGGCAGTCATCCGAAATACAGAGGCTACTGAGTCTGCCGATAAGAATATGGTGATTGACAGAGTCGAAGGCCTTGGCAAGGTCGATGAAGACGGCTGCACAGTACTGTCTTTTATCGATGGCGGTTATGATATCGTTTAGTACCTTGAGTGTGGCTGAGGTGCACCCGTGACCAGCTCGGAAACCAGATTGCACAGCGGAGAAGGTACGGTGGGATTCGAGATGGTCAGTGACCTGTTTGTTGACTTGGCTTTCGAGGACCTTAGATAGGCAGGGCAGGATGGATATAGGTCTGTAACAGTTTGGGTCCAGGGTGTCTCCCCCTTTGAAGAGGGGGATGACTGCGGCAGCTTTCCAATCCTTGGGGATCTCGGACGATATGAAAGAGAGGTTGAACAGTCTGGTAATAGGGGTTGCGACAATGGCGGCGGATAGTTTCAGAAATAGAGGGTCCAGATTGTCAAGCCCAGCTGATTTGTACGGGTCCAGGTTTTGGAGCTCTTTCAGAACATCTGCTATCTGGATTTGGGTAAAGGAGAACCTGGAGAGGCTTGGGCGAGGAGCTGCGGGGAGGGTGGAGCTGTTGGCCGAGGTTGGAGAAGCCAGGCGGAAGGCATGGCCAGCCGTTGAGAAATGCTTATTGAAGTTTTCGATAATCATGGATTTATCGGTGGTGACCGTGTTCCCTAGCCTCAGTGCAGTGGGCAGCTGGGAGGAGGTGCTCTTGTTCTCCATGGACTTCACAGTGTCCCAGAACTTTTTGGAGTTGGAGCTACAGAGACAAGGCAGGTTTCCGGAAGGTATAAACAAATTAAAAATCAAAAAGAGATAGAAAGTAAATATGGGTGTTTGGGACGCGGAGATGCAGACGGTTAGCAGGCCTGTGCTAGCAAGCTAACAGTTCGTAGATAGCTAGATAGCTAGTTGTGAAGACCCAGCTGAAAAATGTTCCATTTGCGGTGGGAATCCGGGGAAGAAATCGGTGGATGAAAAAAATAAATAGGTCCGTTATGCTCTGGTTAGATTCGCGTTGTTCGAACTGGCGAGAGCTTTCCGGGCTGAAGGTTAGCTGATGACCGGTTAGCTGAAGACCGCTAGCATGGCTAGTGGTTTGCTGGCTAGCTAGCTTCAGTTGAGCTTCAGATGAGGGGTTCCGGTTCCGAAGTAAATATAAATATAAATACTTTAGGAAAAATAGCTACATTGGGTGAGGCGGGTTGCAGGAGAGTATTTGGAAGCTTAGGTTTAGCAAAAAGTTTTTAAAGAGATATGCGAAGAAAAATATGTAAAAAACGAAGGAGATATATACAGGGGACACGACACGACAGGACTTACTGCTACGCCATCTTGGACACACGGTCCTATATAGGACACTAATAAACTAATAAACTCAACAACACTAATAAACACAACAACACTAATGAACTCAACAACACTAATAAACCTCCACATCTCAACAACACTAATAAACTCAACAACACTAATAAACACAACAACACTAATAAACCACCTCATCTCAACAACACTAATAAACCACCTCATCTCAACAACACTAATAAACACAACAACACTAATAAACACAACAACACTAATAAACACAACACCACTAATAAACCTCCACAACTCAACAACACTAATAAACCACCTCATCTCAACAACACTAATAAACTCAACAACACTAATAAACACAACAACACTAATAAACACAACAACACTAATAAACACAACAACACTAATAAACACAACAACACTAATAAACACAACAACACTAATAAACCACCTCATCTCAACAACACTAATAAACTCAACAACACTAATAAACACAACAACACTAATAAACTCAACAACACTAATAAACCACCTCATCTCAACAACACTAATAAACACAACAACACTAATAAACACAACAACACTAATAAACCACCTCATCTCAACAACACTAATAAACACAACACTAATAAACACAACAACACTAATAAACTCAACAACACTAATAAACTCAACAACACCAATAAACACAACAACACTAATAAACACAACAACACTAATAAACTCAACAACACTAATAAACACAACAACACTAATAAACACAACAACACTAATAAACACAACAACACTAATAAACTCAACACTAATAAACACAACAACACTAATAAACACAACAACACTAATAAACTCAACAACACTAATAAACTCAACAACACCAATAAACACAACAACACTAATAAACTCAACACTAATAAACACAACAACACTAATAAACACAACAACACTAATAAACACAACAACACTAATAAACTCAACAACACTAATAAACACAACAACACTAATAAACCCAACAACACTAATAAACCACCTCATCTCAACAACACTAATAAACACAACAACACTAATAAACTCAACAACACTAATAAACACAACAACACTAATAAACCCAACAACACTAATAAACCACCTCATCTCAACAACACTAATAAACTCAACAACACTAATAAACTCAACAACACTAATAAACACAACAACACTAATAAACACAACAACACTAATAAACTCAACAGCACTAATAAACTCAACAACACTAATAAACCACCTCATCTCAATAACACCAATAAACACAACAACACTAATAAACCACCTCATCTCAACAACACTAATAAACACAACAACACTAATAAACACAACAACACTAATAAACTCAACAGCACTAATAAACACAACAACACTAATAAACACAACAACACTAATAAACTCAACAACACTAATAAACCACCTCATCTCAACAACACTAATAAACACAACAACACTAATAAACACAACAACACTAATAAACTCAACAACACTAATAAACCACCTCATCTCAACAACACTAATAAACTCAACAACACTAATAAACCCAACAACACTAATAAACACAACAACACTAATAAACACAACAACACTAATAAACTCAACAACACTAATAAACCACCTCATCTCAACAACACTAATAAACTCAACAACACTAATAAACCCAACAACACTAATAAACACAACAACACTAATAAACACAACAACACTAATAAACTCAACAACACTAATAAACCACCTCATCTCAACAACACTAATAAACTCAACAACACTAATAAACTCAACAACACTAATAAACTCAACAACACTAATAAACTCAACAACACTAATAAACACAACAACACTAATAAACCACCTCATCTCAACAACACTAATAAACACAACAACACTAATAAACTCAACAACACTAATAAACTCAACAACACTAATAAACACAACAACACTAATAAACTCAACAACACTAATAAACACAACAACACTAATAAACTCAACAACACTAATAAACACAACAACACTAATAAACACAACAACACTAATAAACACTCACTAATAACCTCATCTCAACAACACTAATAAACACAACAACACTAATAAACACAACAACACTAATAAACCACCTCATCTCAACAACACTAATAAACACAACAACACTAATAAACACAACAACACTAATAAACACAACAACACTAATAAACACAACAACACTAATAAACACAACAACACTAATAAACACAACAACACTAATAAACACAACAACACTAATAAACTCAACAACCCTAATAAACTCAACACGACTAATAAACTCAACAACACTAATAAACTCAACAACACTAATAAACACAACAACACTAATAAACACAACAACACTAATAAACCACCTCATCTCAACAACACTAATAAACCTCCACAACTCAACAACACTAATAAACACAACAACACTAATAAACACAACAACACTAATAAACACAACAACACTAATAAACTCAACAACACTAATAAACACAACAACACTAATAAACACAACAACACTAATAAACACAACAACACTAATAAACACAACAACACTAATAAACTCAACAACACTAATAAACTCAACAACACTAATAAACCACCTCATCTCAACAACACTAATAAACACAACAACACTAATAAACCACCTCATCTCAACAACACTAATAAACCACCTCATCTCAACAACACTAATAAACACAACAACACTAATAAACACAACAACACTAATAAACACAACAACACTAATAAACACAACAACACTAATAAACACAACAACACTAATAAACACAACAACACTAATAAACACTCAACAACACTAATAAACCACCTCATCTCAACAACACTAATATCTCAACAACACCAATAAACACAACAACACTAATAAACACAACAACACTAATAAACCACCTCATCTCAACAACACCAATAAACACAACAACACTAATAAACACAACAACACTAATAAACTCATCAACACTAATAAACCACCTCATCTCAACAACACTAATAAACTCAACACCACTAATAAACTCAACAACACTAATAAACACAACAACACTAATAAACACAACAGCACTAATAAACTCAACAACACTAATAAACTCAACAACACTAATAAACTCAACAACACTAATAAACTCAACAGCACTAATAAACACAACAACACTAATAAACTCAACAACACTAATAAACTCAACAACACTAATAAACACAACAACACTAATAAACACAACAACACTAATAAACTCAACAACACTAATAAACTCAACAACACTAATAAACTCAACAACACTAATAAACCACCTCATCTCAACAACACTAATAAACTCAACAACACTAATAAACACAACAACACTAATAAACCACCTCATCTCAACAACACTAATAAACACAACAACACTAATAAACCACCTCATCTCAACAACACTAATAAACCACCTCATCTCAACAACACTAATAAACACAACAACACTAATAAACACAACAACACTAATAAACACAACAACACTAATAAACACAACAACACTAATAAACCACCTCATCTCATCAACACTAATAAACCACCTCATCTCAACAACACTAATAAACTCAACAGCACTAATAAACTCAACAACACTAATAAACCACCTCATCTCAACAACACTAATAAACTCAACAACACTAATAAACCACCTCATCTCAACAACACTAATAAACACAACAACACTAATAAACCACCTCATCTCAACAACACTAATAAACACAACAACACTAATAAACTCAAAAACACTAATAAACTCAACAACTCAATATGAATGACAGTGAAGGAAGATTTACTTTTGGTAGAAAAACGAGGGCCGACAAGAGTTAACCAACCCTGTGAGCGGGTTGGTGCCCTGTATTTACATACTTTAACACAGCAGTGTGATGTTGGAAGATTGCGCAGAAGAGCTTTGTGATCGAAAAGGGAGAAATTAAGTGATCTACGGCAATTAAGAGAGGATCGTTCAACCTGATCCACATGCTTTTAACAGTGTTTAACCGTTAGGTCTAGTAGCCAACCTACGCCAAAGGATGACGTAATTATTATTATTATTTAAATGAGTATTTAAATATTTAAATGAATATTTAAATGAGTATTTAAATATTTAAATAATTATTTAAATGGGTATTTAAATATTTAAACGGGTATTTAAACGAGTATTTAAATATTTAAATGATTATTTAAATGCGTATTTAAATATTTAACTGCTTATTTAAACGAGTATTTAAATATTTAAATGACTATTTAAATGAGTATTTAAATATTTAAATGATTATTTAAATGTATTTACATTATTATTATTATTATAAATCCTGTTACCTGTATTAAAGTGAAGGACTCTGTGGTCCACAGCATCCAAGGGATTTATAAATGCTGTCACCATATAGAGAGAGCTGGCAGGAAGTACAACCTGCTTCCTGCTGCTTAGGGAGAGGGAGAGAGAGAGGGAGAGGGAGAGACAGAAAGAGGAGAGGGAGAGACAGAGGAGAGGGAGAGACAGAGAGAGGAGAGGGACAGACAGAGAGAGGAGAGGGAGAGACAGAGAGAGGGGAGGGAGAGACAGAGAGGAGAGACAGATAGAGAGAGATTTACACACTATTAGGAGAGGGAGAGACAGAGAGAGAGAGGGATTTTTAGACAGAGAGAGGAGAGGGAGAGACAGATTTAGGAGGGAGAGACATCAGAGATTTAGAGGGGGACAGAGAGAAATATTAGACAGAGAGAGAAGAGGGAGACAGAGAAAGAAGAGGGAGATATTAAACAGGAGAGGGAGACAGAGATAGACAGAGGGAGGGGAGAGACAGAGAGAGAGACAAAGACAGAGAGAGAGAGAGAGAGACAGAGGGAGAGAGACACAGAGGGAGAGGGAGAGAGAGACAGAGGGAGAGAGAGACAGAGACTGAGACAGAGACATTTTATTGCTGTGACCATATTGTGTATCTTTTGCCCTCCTCCTCAACCTCCAGCATTGGACAAGCTCTTCCAGCCCGCCCAGCCCCTGCTCTCTGCTACCCAAGCAGAGGTAGCCCATCCTGGGGTAGTATTTGACCTGGCCTCCCTGGTCCTTTATGGAGCCACGGCTCTCCCCATCAGACTGAAGATCCTATTAGACAGACTGCTCAGTGTACTGACCCGGGATCAGGTATGGTAACTCTTAATAACAGTAATAGCAATAATAATAACACTAAGTAATAATAACAACAACAACAATATGAATAATAACAACACTAAATAACAATATGTATAACAATAAGAATAATTACTATAATAATAATGCTAACAAGAATAATAGCTACACTAACAATAATAACACTACATATTCAATAATAATAACTATAACAATAATAATAACTATAACAATAATAATAACAATAACTACAATAATAATAACTACAATAATAATAACTATAACAATAATAATAACAATAACTACAATAATAATAACTATAACAATAATAATAACTATAACAATAATAATAACTATAACAATAATAATAACTATAACAATAATAATAACAATAACTACAATAATAATAACTACAATAATAATAACTACAATAATAATAACTATAACAATAATAATAACTACAATAATAACTATAACAATAATAATAACTATAACAATAATAATAACTATAACAATAATAATAACAATAACTACAATAATAATAACTATAACAATAATAATAACTACAATAATAACTATAACAATAATAATAACTATAACAATAATAATAACTATAACAATAATAATAACAATAACTACAATAATAATAACTACAATAATAATAACTACAATAATAATAACTATAACAATAATAATAACAATAACTACAATAATAATAACTATAACAATAATAATAACTACAATAATAACTATAACAATAATAATAACTACAATAATAATAACTACAACAATAATAATAACTACAACAATAATAACTACAATAATAACTATAACAATAATAATAACTACAATAATAACTACAACAATAATAATAACTACAACAATAATAACTACAATAATAACTACAATAATAACAACAATAATAATAACTATAACAATAATAATAACTATAACAATAATAATAACTATAACAATAATAATAACTACAACAATAATAACTACAATAATAACTATAACAATAATAATAACTACAATAATAATAACTACAATAATAATAACTACAATAATAATAACTACAATAATAACTATAACAATAATAATAACTATAACAATAATAACTATAACAATAATAATAACTACAATAATAATAACTACAATAATAATAACTACAATAATAATAACTACAATAATAACTATAACAATAATAATAACTATAACAATAATAACTATAACAATAATAATAACTACAATAATAATAACTACAATAATAGCTACAATAATAATAACTATAACAATAATAACTATAACAATAATAATAACTACAATAATAATAACTATAACAATAATAATAACTATAACAATAATAACTATAACAATAATAATAACTACAATAATAATAATAATAACTATAATAATAATAACTATAACAATAATAATAACTATAACTATAATAATAACTATAACTATAATAATAACTATAACAATAATAATAACTATAACAATAATAATAACTATAACAATAATAATAACTATAACAATAATAATAACTATAACAATAATAATAACTATAACAATAATAACTACAATAATAATAACTATAACAATAATAACTATAACAATAATAATAACTATAACAATAATAATAACTATAACAATAATAACTACAATAATAATAACTATAACAATAATAACTATAACAATAATAATAACTATAACAATAATAATAACTATAACAATAATAATAACTATAACAATAATAACTACAATAATAATAACTAGAACAATAATAATAACTATAACAATAATAATAACTATAACAATAATAACTACAATAATAATAACTATAACAATAATAACTATAACAATAATAATAACTATAACAATAATAATAACTATAACAATAATAACTACAATAATAATAAATATAACAATAATAACTATAACAATAATAACTATAACAATAATAATAACTATAACAATAATAATAACTATAACAATAATAATAACTATAACAATAATAACTACAATAATAATAACTATAACAATAATAACTATAACAATAATAACTATAACAATAATAATAACTATAACAATAATAACTACAATAATAATAACTATAACAATAATAACTATAACAATAATAATAACTATAACAATAATAATAACTATAACAATAATAATAACTACAATAATAATAATAACTATAACAATAATAATAACTATAACAATAATAACTACAATAATAATAATAACTATAACAATAATAATAACTATAACAATAATAATAACTACAATAATAATAACTACAATAAGAATAACTATAACAATAATAATAACTATAACAATAATAATAACTACAACAATAATAATAACTATAACAATAATAATAACTACAATAATAATAATAACTATAACAATAATAACTATAACAATAATAATAACTATAACAATAATAATAACTACAACAATAATAACTATAACAATAATAACTATAACAATAATAATAACTACAATAATAATAACTACAACAATAATAATAACTATAACAATAATAACTACAATAATAATAACTACAATAATAATAACTATAACAATAATAATAACTATAACAATAATAATTATAACAATAATAATAACTACAATAATAATAACTATAATAATAATAACTACAACAATAATAATAACTATAACAATAATAACTACAATAATAATAACTATAACAATAATAGCAACTACAATAATAATAACTACAATAATATTAACTACAATCATAATAATAATAACTATAACAATAATAACTATAACAATAATAACTACAACAATAATAATAACTATAACAATAATAATAACTACAATAATAATAACTACAACAATAATAACTACAATAATAATAACTATAACAATAATAACTATAACAATAATAACTATAACAATAATAATAACTATAACAATAATAATAACTATAACAATAATAACTACAATAATAATAACTATAACAATAATAACTATAACAATAATAACTATAACAATAATAATAACTATAACAATAATAATAACTACAATAATAATAACTACAATAATAATAACTATAACAATAATAATAACTACAATAATAATAACTATAACAATAATAATAACTACAATAATAATAACTATAACAATAATAATAACTACAATAATAATAACTACAATAATAATAACTATAACAATAATAATAACTACAATAATAATAACTATAACAATAATAATAACTACAATAATAATAATAACTATAACAATAATAATAACTATAACAATTGTAATAACTACAATAATAATAACTACAATAAGAATAACTATAACAATAATAATAACTATAACAATAATAATAACTACAATAATAATAATAACTATAACAATAATAATAACTACAATCATAATAATAATAACTATAACAATAATAACTATAACAATAATAATAACTACAATAATAATAACTACAACAATAATAATAACTACAACAATAATAATAACTATAACAATAATAACTACAATAATAATAACTATAACAATAATAATAACTATAACAATAATAATTATAACAATAATAATAACTACAATAATAATAACTACAACAATAATAATAACTATAACAATAATAACTACAACAATAATAATAACTATAACAATAATAATAACTACAATAATAATAACTATAACAATAATAGCAACTACAATAATAATAACTACAATAATATTAACTACAATCATAATAATAATAACTATAACAATAATAACTATAACAATAATAACTACAACAATAATAATAACTATAACAATAATAATAACTACAATAATAATAACTACAACAATAATAACTACAATAATAACTATAACAATAATAATAACTACAACAATAATAACTACAATAATAACTATAACAATAATAATAACTATAACAATAATAATAATAATAACTACAATAATAATAACTACAATAATAACTATAACAATAATAATAACTACAATAATAATAACTACAATAATAATAACTACAATAATAACTATAACAATAATAATAACTACAATAATAGTAACTACAATAATTGTTATAGTTATAGTTACAGTTATAGTTATTATTGTAGTTATTATTGTTATAGTTATTATTGTTATAGTTATTATTGTTATAGTTATTATTATTATTGTAGTTATTATTATTGTAGTTATTATTATTGTAGTTATTGTTATTGTTATAGTTATTATTATTGTTATAGTTATTCTTATTGTAGTTATTATTATTGTTATAGTTATTATTATTGTTATAGTTATTCTTATTGTAGTTATTATTATTGTTATAGTTATTATTATTGTAGTTAATTGTAATAATGTTAATAATTAATAATAATGTAATAACTATAACTATAACAATAATAATAACTACAATAATAACAACTACAATAATAATACCTGCAATCACAATAATAATAACTATAATAATAACTATAATAATAATAACTATAATAATAATAATAATAACTATAATAGCTATGATAATAATAACACTATTAATATTAATAATAACAATAATAATAACTATATTAATAACTAAAACAATAATAGCTATGATAATAATAACACTGTTAATAATAATAATAATAACCATAATAATACAATTATTAATATTTTTGATTTGTATTATTAACACTAAATAATAATAATAACTAACGTAATAATAATAACAATGTAATAACAATAATATGAATGTGAATATAAACCATATCAATTATACACATGAATAAGCCCTTATACTTCCATGTTACATTCTGGTAATTTAACAGATGCTCGTTTCAACAGTGACTTAGTCAGTATATCATTAGTAATCCATTATGCATGATTACAATTGATGTACTCAATAAGCCCTTATACATGCTTATACACTACCGGTGAAAAGTTGTAGAACACCTACTCATTCAAGGGTTTTTTCTTTATTTTTTTTACTATTTTCTACATTGTAGAATAGTAGTGAAGACATCAACACTATGAAATAACTCGTATGGAATCATGTAGTAACCAAAAAAGTGTTAAACAAATGAAAATATATTTTATATCACTACATGATTCCATATGTGTTATTTCATATAGTTTTGATGTCTTCACTATTATTCTACAATGTAGAAAATAGTAAACAATTAAGAAAAACCCTGGAATGAGTAGGTGTGTTCAAACTATTGACTGGTAGTGTAAGTCGCTCTGGATAAGAGCGTCTGCTAAATGACTTAAATGTAATGTAATGTAGTGTACATGTTTAGAAATTGATATCATATATGATAATAAATTAGTATAAAATGATTATACTTTATAAATCATTACACATGTATCTACAGGGCCTTCAGAAAGTATTCATACTCCTTGACTTATTCCACATTTAGTGTTACAGTCTGAATTCAAAATTGATTAAATTGTTTTTTTTTCTCACTCCTCTACACACAATACCCCATAATGCCAAAGTGAAGACATTTTTGCAAATGTATTGAAAATTAAATACAGAAATATCAAATTTACGTAAGCATTCACACCCCTGAGTCAATACATGTTAGTGTCATGGTTTTCTTCCGTTGAAGGAGAGGAAATGCAGCGTGTTCAACATGTTTAATCAAGATCCATCCTCAGGTTTCTCCTATTATCCCATTAAACTCTGTAACTGTTTTAAAGTCGCCATTGGCCTCATGTTCAAGTCCCTGAGCGGTTTCCTTCCTCTCCGGCAACTAGGAAGGACGCCTGTATCTTTGTAGTGACTGAGTGTATTGATACACCATCCAAAGTATAATGAATAACTTCACCGTGTTCAAAGGGATATTCAATGTCTGCTTTTTATTTTTATTTTTTACCCATCTACCAATAGGGGCCCTTCTTTGCGAGGCATTGGAAAAAACAACCTGGTCTTTGAGGTTGAATCTGTGTTTGACATTGACTGCTCAACTGAGAGACTTCACAGATAATTGTACGTGTGGGGTAAAGAGATGAGGTTGTCCTTCAAAAATCATGTTAAACACGATTATTTATAATAATATAATATATATATAATATAATATAATAATATATATTATTATTTGTTACATTTTACTCCAGAACGTATTTAGTCATAACAAAAGGGTGGAACACTTAATGACTCAAGACATTTCAGCTTTTTCATTGTTAATTATTTTCAAAATGTTCGATAACCAAAATGAAATGTAGACATTATGTGTGTAGATCATTGACACAAAATCTCATTTTTTTTAAAATTCATGCTGTAACACAATAAAATGCAGAATAAGTTAAGGGGTGTAAAAACTTATCTCTGTGTTAAATTATCTTCTGTGTTCTAACAGCTCACAACTATTTATGTATTGCAGGTTCTATACATTCTAAACAGTCTGGGGTGGACCCTTCAAGACTACTGTAGAGGATACATACTACAGGTAGGGGGATAGAGGATAGAGGATACATACTACAGGTAGGGGGATAGAGGATACATACTACAGGTAGGGGGATAGAGGATAGAGGATACATACTACAGGTAGGGGGGATAGAGGATAGAGGATACATACTACAGGTAGGGGGATAGAGGATACATACTACAGGTAGGGGGATAGAGGATACATACTACAGGTAGGGGATAGAGGATACATACTACAGGTAGGAGGATAGAGGATACATACTACAGGTAGGGGATAGAGGATACATACAACAGGTAGGAGGATAGATGATACATACTACAGGAAGGGGGATAGAGGATACATACTACAGGTAGGGGGATAGAGGATACATACTACAGGTAGGGGATAGAGGATACATACTACAGGTAGGGGGATAGATACACACCACAGGTAGGGGATAGAGGATACATACTACAGGTAGGGGATAGAGGATACATACTACAGGTAGGGGGATAGAGGATACATACTACAGGTAGGGGGATAGAGGATACATACTACAGGTAGGGGGATAGAGGATAGAGGATACATACTACAGGTAGGGGGATAGAGGATACATACTACAGGTAGGGGGATAGAGGATACATACTACAGGTAGGGGGATAGAGGATACATACTACAGGTAGGGGGATAGAGGATACATACTACAGGTAGGGGGGATAGAGGATACATACTACAGGTAGGGGGATAGAGGATAGAGGATACATACTACAGGTAGGAGGATAGAGGATACATACTACAGGTAGGGGATAGAGGATACATACTACAGGTAGGGGATACAGAATACATACTACAGGTAGGGGGATAGAGGATAGAGGATACATACTACAGGTAGGGATAGAGGATACATACTACAGGTAGGGGATAGAGGATACATACTACAGGTAGGGGGATAGAGGATAGAGGATACATACTACAGGTAGGGGGATAGAGGATACATACTACAGGTAGGGGGATAGAGGATACATACTACAGGTAGGGGGATAGAGGATAGAGGATACATACTACAGGTAGGGGGATAGAGGATAGAGGATACATACTACAGGTAGGGGGATAGAGGATAGATGATACATACTACAGGTAGGGGTATAGAGGATACATACTACAGGTAGGGGATAGAGGATACATACTACAGGTAGGGGATAGAGGATACATACTACAGGTAGGGGGATAGATGATACATACTACAGGTAGGGGGATAGATGATAGAGGATACATACTACAGGTAGGGGGGATAGAGGATACATACTACAGGTAGGGGGATACACACTGAGTAGGGGACAGGATACATACTACAGGTAGGGGGATAGAGGATACATACTACAGGTAGGGGGATGATTGATAGGATACATACTACAGGTAGGACAGGGATACATACCACAGGATAGAGGATAGATGATACATACTACAGGTAGGGGATGGCTACTACAGGTAGGGGGATAGAGGATAGAGGATACATACTACAGGTAGGGGGATAGAGGATACATGCACCACAGGTAGGGGGGGATGGGATACATACTACAGGGGCAGGATGAGGATAGGGGATATACATACTACAGGTAGGGGATGATACATACTACAGGTAGGATAGAGGATACATACTACAGGTAGGGGGGATAGATACATACTACAGGTAGGGGATACATACTACAGGTAGGGGGGATAGAGGATACATACTACAGGTAGGGACAGGGATACATACTACAGGTAGGGGATAGAGGATACATACTACAGGTGGGGGATGAGAGATGATACATACTACAGGTAGGGATAGAGGATACATACTACAGGTAGGGGGATAGAGGATACATACTACAGGTAGGGGGATGGGGATAGAGATACATACTACAGGTAGGGGGATAGAGGATAGATGATACATACCACAGGTAGGGGGACAGATAGAGATGATACACACCACAGGTAGGGGGATAGAGGATACATACTACAGGTAGGGGGATAGAGGATACATACTACAGGTAGGGGGATGATGATACATACCACAAGGTAGGGGGATAGAGGATACATACTACAGGTAGGGGATAGAGGATAGAGGATACATACTACAGGTAGGGGGGATAGAGGATACATACTACAGGTAGGGGGATACATACCACAGGTAGGGGGATAGAGGATACATACTACAGGTAGGGGATAGAGGATACATACTACAGGTAGGATAGAGGATACATACTACAGGTAGGGGGATAGAGGATAGAGGATACATACTACAGGTAGGAGGATAGAGGATACATACTACAGGTAGGGATATAGGATACATACTACAGGTAGGGGGATAGAGAATACATACTACAGGTAGGGGGATAGAGGATAGAGGATACATACTACAGGTAGGGGATAGAGGATACATACTACAGGTAGGGGGATAGAGGATACATACTACAGGTAGGGGGACAGATGGATAGGATACATACTACAGGTAGGGGGGATAGAGGATACATACTACAGGTAGGGGGATAGAGGATACATACTACAGGTAGGGGACAGGGATGACATACTACAGGTAGGGACAGATGATTGATAGAGGATACATACTACAGGTAGGGGATGGATAGAGGATACATACTACAGGTAGGGGGATAGAGGATACATAATACTACAGGTAGGGGATAGAGGATACATACTACAGGTAGGGGGATAGATGATACATACTACAGGTAGGGGGATAGAGGATACATACTACAGGTAGGGGATAGATGATGAGGATACATACTACAGGTAGGGGGATAGATGATACATACTACAGGTAGGGGACAGATGATACACACTACAGGTAGGGGATGAGGATACATACTACAGGCAGGGGATAGAGGATACACACTACAGGTAGGGGGATAGAGGATAGAGGATACATACTACAGGTAGGGGATTGATGATACATACCACAGGCAGGGGACAGATGACAGATGATACATACCACAGGTAGGGGGATGGATGATACACACACAGGCAGGGGATAGAGGATACATACTACAGGTAGGGGATAGATGAGGATACATACTACAGGTAGGGGATAGAGGATACATACTACAGGTAGGGGGATAGAGGATACATACCACAGGTAGGGGGATAGAGGATACATACCTACAGGCAGGGGGATAGAGGATACACACTACAGGTAGGGGGGGATAGAGGATACATACTACAGGTAGGGGGGGATATGGATAGAGGATACATACTACAGGTAGGGGGATAGAGGATACATTACTACAGGTAGGGGGATAGATGATACACACCACAGGTAGGGATGATAGAGGATACATACCACAGGCAGGGATAGATGATACATACCACAGGTAGGGGGATAGAGGATATGACATACACACCACAGGCAGGGGGATACAGGATGAGGATACACACCACAGGCAGGGGGATAGAGGATAGAGGATACATACTACAGGTAGGGGATAGAGGATACATACATACAGGTAGGGGATAGAGGATACATACCAGGTAGGGGATAGATGATACATACTACAGGTAGGGATGATAGAGGATACACACTACAGGTAGGGGGATAGGAGGATACATACTACAGGTAGGAGGATAGAGGATACATACTACAGGTAGGGGATAGAGGATACATACTACAGGCAGGGGGATAGAGAACATACTACAGGTAGGGGGATAGATGATAGAGGATACATACCACAGGTAGGGGGATAGATGATACATACTACAGGCAGGGGATAGATGGATACATGCTACAGGTAGATGATGGAGATGATACATGCCACAGGTAGGGGGATGACACACACCACAGGTAGGGGGATAGATGATACATACTACAGGTAGGGGGACAGATAGAGGATACATACTACAGGTAGGGGGACAGATGATAGAGGATACATACTACAGGTAGGATGATAGAGATACATACCACAGGTAGGGGGATAGATGATACATACTACAGGTAGGGGGACAGATGATACATACTACAGGTAGGGGATGAGGATACATACAGGTAGGGGGGGATAGATGATACATACTACAGGTAGGGGATGAGGATATGATACACACCACAGGTAGGGGGATGAGGACACACCGGTAGGACAGATGGATACATACTACAGGCAGGGGATAGAGGATACATACTACAGGTAGGGGGATAGAGGATACATACTACAGGTAGGGGGATAGAGGGATAGAGGATACATACTACAGGTAGGGACAGATGATAGAGGATACATACTACAGGTAGGGGACAGAGGATAGAGGATACATACTACAGGTAGGGGGATAGAGGGATACATACTACAGGTAGGGGGATAGAGGATACATACTACAGGTAGGGGGATAGAGGATACATACTACAGGTAGGGGATAGAGGATACATACACAGGTAGGACAGGGATAGAGGATACATACTACAGGTAGGGGGATAGGATACATACTACAGGTAGGGGGATGATGATACATACTACAGGTAGGGGGATAGACAGGGAGGGATAGAGGATACATACTACAGGCAGGGATAGAGGATACATACTACAGGTAGGGGGATAGAGGATAGAGGATACATACTACAGGTAGGGGGATAGATGATACACACCACAGGTAGGATGAGAGGATACATACTACAGGTAGGGATAGGGATACATACTACAGGTAGGGATAGATGATAGAGGATACATACTACAGGTAGGGGGATAGAGGATAGAGGATACATACTACAGGTAGGGGGATAGAGGATAGAGGATACATACTACAGGTAGGGGGATAGAGGATACATACTACAGGTAGGGGATAGAGGATAGAGGGATACATACTACAGGTAGGGGGATAGAGGATAGAGGATACATACTACAGGTAGGGGGATGAGAGGATACATACTACAGGTAGGGGGGATAGAGGATAGAGGATACATACTACAGGTAGGGGAGGATAGAGGATACATACTACAGGTAGGGGGATAGAGGATACATACTACAGGTAGGGATAGAGGATAGAGGATACATACTACAGGTAGGGGGATAGAGGATACATACTACAGGTAGGACAGAGGATAGAGGATACATACTACAGGTAGGGGGATAGAGGGATACATACTACAGGTAGGGGGATAGAGGATAGAGATACATACTACAGGTAGGGGGATAGAGGATAGAGGATACATACACAGGTAGGGGATAGAGGATACATACTACAGGTAGGGGGATAGAGGATAGAGGATACATACTACAGGTAGGGGGATAGAGGATACATACCACAGGTAGGGGGATAGAGGATACATACTACAGGTGGGGGATAGATGATACATACTACAGGTAGGGGATAGAGGATACATACTACAGGTAGTGGATGGATAGAGGATACATACTACAGGTAGGGGGATAGAGGATACACATACTACAGGTAGGGGATAGAGGATACATACCACAGGTAGGGGGACAGATGATACACACTACAGGTAGGGGACAGATAGAGGATACATACTACAGGTAGATACATACCACAAGGGATAGATGGATACATACAGGTAGGTAGAGGATAGAGGATACATACTACCACATGGGGGATAGAGGATACATACTACAGGTAGGGGATAGAGGATACATACACAGGTAGGGGGATAGAGGATAGAGGATACATACTACAGGTAGGGGGATAGAGGATACATACTACAGGTAGGGGGGATAGAGGATACATACTACAGGTAGGGGATAGATAGGATACATACTACAGGTAGGGGGATAGATACATACTACAGGCAGGGGATAGAGGATACATACTACAGGTAGGGGGGATAGAGGATACATACTACAGGTAGGGATAGATAGAGGATACATACTACAGGTAGGGATAGAGGATACATACATACAGGTAGGGGGATAGAGGATACATACTACAGGTAGGGGGATAGAAGATAGAGGATACATACCACAGGTAGGGGATAGAGGATACATACTACAGGTAGGGGGATAGAGGATAGAGGAAAGGGATACACCTACAGGCAGGGGGATAGAGGATACATACTACAGGTAGGGGATAGAGGATACATACTACAGGTAGGGGGATAGGAGGATAGATGATACATACTACAGGTAGGGGATAGAGGATACATACATACTACAGGTAGGGGGATAGAGGATAGATACATACTACAGGTAGGGGATAGAGGATACATACCATACTACAGGTAGGGGATAGGGGGATACTACAGGTAGGGGATAGAGGATACATACTACAGGTAGGGGGATAGAGGATAGAGGATACATACTACAGGTAGGGGGATAGAGGATAGAGGATACATACTACAGGTAGGGGGATAGAGGATAGAGGATACATACTACAGGTAGGGGGGATAGAGGATAGAGGATACATACAGGTACTACAGGAGGGATACAGAGGATAGATGATACATACTACAGGGGACAGGGGATACATACTACAGGTAGGGGATAGAGGATACATACTACAGGTAGGGGGATGAGGATAGAGGATACATACTACAGGTAGGGGATAGAGGATACATACTGGTAGGGGGATAGAGGATACATACTACAGGTAGGGGGATAGAGGATAGAGGATACATACTACAAGGCAGGGGGATGATAGGGGGGGATAGATGATAGAGATACATACTACAGGTAGGGGGATAGAGGATAGAGGATACATACTACAGGTAGGGGGATAGAGGAGGGGGGATAGATGATACATACTACAGGTAGGGGACAGATAGAGGATACATACTACAGGTAGGGGGGGATAGAGGATAGAGGATACATACTACAAGGTAGGGGGATAGAGGGATAGAGGATACATACTACAGGCAGGGGGATAGGATAGGATACATACTAGGTAGGGGGATAGAGGATAGAGGATACATACTACAGGTAGGGGGATAGAGGATAGAGGATACATACTACAGGTAGGGGGATAGAGGATAGAGGATACATACTACAGGTAGGGGATAGAGGATAGATGATACATACACAGGTAGGGGGATAGAGGATAGAGGATACATACTACAGGTAGGGGGATAGATAGAGGATACATACTACAGGTAGGGGGATAGAGGATACATACTACAGGTAGGGATAGAGGGATAGAGGATACATACTCAGGGGCAGAGACAGATAGATGGATGACATACTACAGGTAGAGGGATAGAGGATACATACTACAGGTAGGGGGATAGAGGATAGAGGATACATACCACAGGTAGGGACAGATAGATGATACATACCACAGGCAGGGGGATGAGGATACATACTGGTAGGGGATAGATGATAGAGGATACATACTACAGGTAGGATAGAGGATACATACTACAGGTAGGGGATAGAGGATAGAGGATACATACTACAGGTAGGGGATAGAGGATAGAGGATACATACTACAGGTAGGGGATAGAGATACATACTACAGGTAGGGGGATAGATGAGAGGATACATACTACAGGTAGGGGGATAGAGGATACATACTACAGGCAGGGGGATAGAGGATAGGATACATACTACAGGTAGGGGGATAGAGGATAGAGGATACATACTACAGGTAGGGGGATAGGATACATACTACAGGCAGGATACATACTACAGGTAGGGGGATAGAGGATAGAGGATACATACTACAGGTAGGGGGATAGAGGATGATACATACTACAGGTAGGGGGGATAGAGGAGGGATACATACTACAGGTAGGGGATAGAGGATACATACTACAGGTAGGGGATAGAGGATAGAGGATACATACTACAGGTAGGGGATGATACATACCACAGGTAGTGGATGGGGATACATAGGTAGGGGATAGAGGATACATACTACAGGTAGGGGATAGAGATAGAGATACATACTACAGGTAGGGGATAGATGATAGGATACACACTACAGGTAGGGATAGAGGATACATACTACAGGTAGGGGGGATAGAGGATACATACTACAGGTAGGGGAGGACACACACCACAGAGGGGATAGAGGATACATACTACAGGGGGGGATAGAGGATACATACTACAGGTAGGATAGAGGATACATACTACAGGTAGGGGATGAGGATACATACTACAGGTAGGGGATAGAGGATAGAGGATACATACTACAGGTAGGGGGATAGAGGATAGAGGATACATACTACAGGTAGGGGGATAGAGGATAGAGGATACATACTACAGGTAGGGGAAGATAGAGGATACATACTACAGGTAGGGGATAGAGGATAGAGGATACATACTACAGGTAGGGGGATAGAGGATAGAGGATACATACTACAGGTAGGGGATAGAAGATAGGAGGATACATACTACAGGTAGGGGGATAGAGGATACATACTACAGGTAGGGGGAGGGGATACATACTACAGGAGGGGGACAGAGGATACATACTACAGGTAGGGGGATAGAGGATAAGGATATACATACTACAGGTAGGGGGATAGGGATAGAGGATACATACTACAGGGATAGGGGGATAGAGGATACATACTACAGGTAGGGGATGATAGGGATAGAGGATACATACTACAGGTAGGGGGGATAGGATAGAGGATACATACTACAGGTAGGGGGATAGAGGATACAGGATACATACTACAGGTAGGGGATAGAGGATAGAGGATACATACTACAGGTAGGGGATAGAGGATACATACTGGTAGGGGGATAGAGATAGAGGATACATACTACAGGTAGGGGATAGAGGATACATACTACAGGTAGGGGATAGAGGATACATACTACAGGTAGGGGGAGGATACATACTACAGGGGCAGTGGACAGATGGATACATACACCACAGGTAGGGGGATAGAGGATAGAGGGATACATACAACAGGTAGGGGGAGGGGATAGATGGATACATACTGGGCAGGGGACAGATGATAGAGGATACATACTACAGGTAGGGGAGATAGAGGATACATACTACAGGTAGGGGGATAGAGGATAGAGGATACATACCACAGGTAGGGGGATAGAGGATACATACTACAGGTAGGGGGATAGGGATACATACTACAGGTAGGGGGATAGAGGATACATACTACAGGTAGGGGGGATAGAGGATAGAGGATACATACTACAGGTAGGGGGATAGAGGATACATACTACAGGTAGGGGGATAGAGGATACATACTACAGGTAGGGGATAGAGGATAGAGGATACATACTACAGGTAGGGGGATAGAGGATAGAGGATAAATACTACAGGTAGGGGATAGAGGATACATACTACAGGTAGGGGGATAGAGGATACATACTACAGGCAGAGGGATGAGGATACATACTACAGGTAGGGGATAGAGGGATAGGATACATACTACAGGTAGGGGGATGGACGATAGAGGATACATACTACAGGTAGGGGATAGAGGATGCATACTACAGGTAGGGGGATAGAGGGTACATACTACAGGTAGGGGGATAGAGGATAGAGGATACATACTACAGGTAGGGGGATAGAGGATACATACTACAGGTAGGGGGCAGAGGATACATACTACAGGTAGGGGGATAGAGGATACATACTACAGGTAGGGGATAGAGGATACATACTACAGGTAGGGGGATAGAGGATACATACTACAGGTAGGGGGATAGATAGATACATACTACAGGCAGGGGGATAGAGGATACATACTACAGGTAGGGGGATAGAGAATACATACTACAGGTAGGGGGATAGAGGATACATACTACAGGTAGGGGATGATGGATAGAGGATACATACTACAGGTAAGGGGGATAGAGGATAGAGGATGACATACTACAGGTAGGGGATAGATGATTGAGTATACATACTACAGGGCAGGGGGATGATGGGATACACACCACAGGTAGGGGGATGAGGACATTTACTACAGGTAGGGGATAGAGGATACATACTACAGGTAGGGGGTAGAGGATACATACTACAGGTAGGGGGATGGGGGGATAGAGGATACATACTACAGGTAGGGGGGATAGAGGATAGAGGATACATACTACAGGTAGGGATGAGGATAGAGGATACATACTACAGGTAGGGGATAGATGATACATACTACAGGTAGGGGTATAGAGATACATACTACAGGTAGGGGGATAGAGGATACATACTACAGGTAGGGGGATAGATGATACATACTACAGGTTGGGGGATAGATGGATAGAGGATACATACTACAGGTAAGGGGATAGAGGATAGAGGATACATACTACAGGTAGGGGATAGAGGATAGAGGATACATACTACAGGTAGGGGATAGAGGATACATACTACTCTGTAGTGAATCGTCTAGCATGGCCGTGCCGTAGACCACTGCACCACGCAGGAGGCCTCACACTGTGGTATTTCCCCAGGAGATATGGGAGTTTATCAAAATTGGGTTTGTTTTCAAATTCTTTGTGGGTCTGTGTAATCTGAGGGAAATATCTGTCTCTAATATGGTCATACATTGGGCAGGAGGCTAGGAAGTGCAGCTCAGTTTCCACCTCATTTTGTGGGCAGTGAGCACATAGCCTGTCTGCTCTAGAGAACCAGATCTGCCTATAGTGGCATTTCTCAATAGCAAGGCTATGCTCACAGAGTCTGTACTGTCTCTGTACTGCCCCCCTCCTCATCTCTCCTCCTCTAGAACTCTTCCGGCAGCGTATTGGAGCGTTGGACAGTGGTCTGTCATAAGGAAGAGATTGTGACTCTACAACAGTTCCTGAGGTTCGGAGAAACGCGGACAATCGTAGAGCTCATGACCTTTCAGGACTCGCTGGGAAATGACCTCTCTGGTCCCTCCTCCTCCCGGACGGTCTCCAACATCCAAGCGTTCATTGAGAGCAGCAGGCAGAGCGGTCATTTTGAGATGGGCAGTCCTGTGAGTGTTCACCATTTTGAGAAGGGCATTCCGGCGACTGGGCACCATTTTGAGAAGGGCAGTCCTGCCAATCTCCACCATTTTGATAACTGTCCTGCCAGTCTCTCTATGCTCCTCCCATTCCAGTTCCATAGCCCTCTCCCTTGCAGGGCTTGGCCCCTCCCACCAGGCTGAGTGGACTACGGAGGCCCGGGAGGGTCAAACGGAGCGAAGGACCACAGCACCAGTCAGAAAGCAGCGTGTCTGAGTCTGGGTCTCTGTCTGTGTCTCCATACGGTAACCTGGTGAGTCCGGTACCGGCTGCCGTTAACGGTCTCGGAGGAGAAATAGGAAACGGAACTGGGACCAAGACGATGGAACCTAAACCTGAACACAACGAGTCACCGAAGAGGTCGTCGTCAGTGCAGCCACACCGTGACCACGACCAGCAGCAGCCGGCCGGTAACCATGACGATCAACGCCTCCCCAGTCGTCGACTCAGTTATCAAGTAACCAACCCTGAGCTACAGAAGAAAAACTTTGGGCTGTCCAACAACGACAGCAACAACACCTCCTCCCTCTCTTCCTCCTCCTCCCTCTCTTCCTCCTCTCCATCCTCCTCCTCCTCTCTTTCTAAGATGGCCCAGAGCCTGTTCCGTGTAGTGTCCCGCCCCTCCTCATCCTCCTCCCTCTGTAATGACAGGCTCTTCCCTGACGTGTCCTCTCCCCCCTGCTCCTCCTCCCTCCCTAAGGGCTGGCTCTTCCCAGAGGTCTCGCCTCCCTCCGTAACGACAGGCTCTTCCCTGACGTGTCCTCTCCCCCTGCTCCTCCTCCCTCCCCCTAAGGGCTGGCTCTTCCCAGAGGTCTCGCCCTCCCTCCGTAAGGGCAGGGTTTGCTGTGGTGCCTGCGACAAGAGCTTCTATGACAAAGGAACCTTGAAGATCCACTACAACGCGTACACCTGAAGATTAAGCACATGTGCACTGTGGACGGATGTGGTATGGTGTTTAGCTCACTGAGGAGCCGCAACAGACACAGCGCTAACCCCAATCCCAGATTACACATGGATACACTTAGACACGCAGCAACACCACACAGGGACAGGGAGACCGCAAACACACACACACGACACACACACACCTGGAGTCAACACACACACACGTGGAGTCAACACACACACACCTATGACAAACTCCCTAAACAACAGAGGTCCCACAACACAGCCACAGCCGTACCCCTAAACCACCCCCAGCATCCACAACAGCAACGACAACACACCCCTCTGACTCACCTTTCAAACCCCACCTCAGCCCCCCACCCAGAGCCAGACAAACCCTCCAGCCCAGACCCCCACAGGGGGCCCATCTTCCCCAGGACAGGGCATCCCTCAGTGGGCATCACTGCTCCTCTGTCCTCCTTCCAGACCCAGCTATTGGTTTCTTCTCTGGGAGAAGTCCAACCACTGTCTCAGTTCTACCGTGCTACACGACAGACCTCCCCTCTTCCCTCCTCCTCATCTCTGTTGGACCAATTGGCTTCTTCCTCCGGCTCAGTGGGAGGGGCCAAGGCTCTCTGGTCATCAATCAAGGAGGTTGGTGTACTTCCGCTGATCCCGCCCCCAAGAAGAAACCCCGGAAGTCTAGCATGCCTCTTAAGATGGAGAAGAAAGTAACTGTCTCAACGGAGGAGTGCAGACGACAGGGGAGGAAGTGGAGAGAGAGGAAGAGGAGGGAGAAGGTAATAGGACAGAGGCTGTTTAAACAGGTCGCTAGGCAACGAGGGACTCCAACTCACAAACTGTTCTGGAACAGACGCAGTAAGGGAGGAAGACGGAGTGGAGGATGAGAGACAGAACATGAGAGAATGAGGAGGAGGAGGATGGATGAGAGACAGAACATGAGAGAGGACAGGAGGAGGAGGAGGATGGATGAGAGACAGAACATGAGAGAGGACAGGAGGAGGAGGATGGATGAGAGACAGAACATGAGAGGAGGAGGATGGATGAGAGACAGAACATGAGAGGAGGAGGAGGAGGATGGATGAGAGACAGAACATGAGAGGAGGAGGAGGAGGATGGATGAGAGACAGAACTTGGGGAGGAGGAGGAGGATGGATGAGAGACAGAACATGAGAGAATGAGGAGGGAGGAGGATGGATGAGAGACAGAACATGAGAGAGACAGGAGGAGGAGGAGGATGGATGAGAGACAGAACATGAGAGAGGACAGGAGGAGGAGGAGGATGGATGAGAGATAGAACATGAGAGGAGGAGCAGGAGGAGGAGGATGGATGAGAGACAGAACTTGGGAGGAGGAGGATGGATGAGAGACAGAACATGAGAGAGGACAGGAGGAGGAGGAGGATGGATGAGAGATAGAACATGAGAGGAGGAGCAGGAGGAGGAGGATGGATGAGAGACAGAACTTGGGAGGAGGAGGATGGATGAGAGACAGAACTTGGGAGGAGGAGGATGGATGAGAGACAGAACTTGGGAGGAGGAGGAGGATGGATGAGAGACAGAACTTGGGAGGAGGAGGAGGATGGATGGATGAGAGATAGAACATGAGAGAGGACAGGAGGAGGAGGAGGATGGATGAGAGATAGAACATGAGAGAGGACAGGAGGAGGAGGATGGATGAGAGACAGAACATGAGAGGAGGACAGGAGGAGGGAGGAGAGGAGGAGGATGGATGGATGAGAGATAGAACATGAGAGGGAGCAGGATGGATGGATGAGGATGGATGAGAAACAGAACTTGGGAGGAGGAGGATGGATGAGAGACAGAACTTGGGAGGAGGAGCAGGATGGATGGATTAGAGACAGAACTTGGGAGGAGGAGGAGGATGGATGAGAGACAGAACATGAGAGGAGGAGGAGGATGGATGAGAGACAGAACATGAGAGGAGGAGGAGGATGGATGAGAGACAGAACATGAGAGGAGGAGGAGGATGGATGAAGACAGAACATGAGAGGAGGATGGATGAGAGACAGAACATGAGAGGAGGAGGGGACTGATCCTCCTTCCTTGTTTAATGATCACATGTTCACTTGAAGACAGTCAGGTCTATACAGTGTCCCAAATGGTACCCTATTCCCTATATAGTGGTACTACTATAGACAGAACCCTATTCCCTATATAGTGGTACTACTATAGACCAGAACCCTATTCCCTATTTAGTGGTACTACTATAGACCAGAGCCCTATTCCCTATAGTGGGCCAAGATATTCTACTCTGAGACACTTTGTGAATAGGGGCCTAGATCTTCTACTCTGAGACTCTTTGTGAATAAGGGCCAAGATCTTCAACTCTGTGACTCTTTGTGAATAAGGGCCAAGATCTTCTACTCTGAGACTCTTGTGAATAAGGGCCAAGATCTTCAACTCTGAGACACATTGTGAATAAGGGCCAAGATCTTCAACTCCGAGACTCTTTGTGAATAAGGGCCAAGATCTTCTACTGAGACACTTTGTGAATGAGGGCCAAGATCTTCTACTCTGAGACACATTGTGAATAAGGGCCAAGATATTCTACTCTGAGACACATTGTGAATAAAGGCCAAGATCTTCAACTCTGAGACTCTTTGTGAATAAGGGCGAAGATCTTCTACTGAGACTCTCTGTGAATGAGGGCCAAGATCTTCTACTCTGAGACACTTTGTGAATAAGGGCCAAGATCTTCTACTCTGAGACACATTGTGAATAAGGGCCAAGATGTTCAGTGAATGTACTGGCAGTTCATAAGCACTGAATGCAATCAAATATCAAACGGGAAGAAAAAATTATCATCAATGCAAGCAAATTAAAAACCAGGCATATTCGTTTATTTAAGTGCCAAGCCTGATCTAACAGGGGAATCTGACTGAAATGGGATCAAGGTAACAGGGGAATCTGACTGAAATGGGATCAAGGTAACAGGGGAATCTGACTGAAATGGGATCAAGGTAACAGGGGAATCTGACTGAAATGGGATCAAGGTAACAGGGGAATCTGACTGCAATGGGATCAAGGTTATTATCGTTCATAATGCTAGCTAGTGAGCTGAAGGTTGGAGGAAGTACACACTTCATAATGCTAGCTAGTGAGCTGAAGGTTGGAGGAAGTATTCACTTCATAATGCTAGCTAGGGAGCTGAAGGTTGGAGGAAGTATTCACTTCATAATGCTAGCTAGTGAGCTGAATGTTGGAGGAAGTATTCACTTCATAATGCTAGCTAGTGAGCTGAAGGTTGGAGGAAGTACACACTTCATAATGCTAGCTAGTGAGCTGAAGGTTGGAGGAAGTACACTTCATAATGCTAGCTAGGGAGCTGAAGGTTGGAGGAAGTACACACTTCATAATGCTAGCTAGTGAGCTGAAGGATTGGAGGAAGTACACACTTCATAATGCTAGTTCAAATCTGTACAAAAATACCTTCCCAAGTGAAAGTCTAGTGCTTATTTCCGACTTTGGAACTTGTATCTCGAGTTTCTGACAGAATCCAAACTCACCACTAAATGACATAATTCGCAGTAGGGGACAAACAGTGGTATAAAGTACTTAAGTAAAAATACTTTAAAGTACTACTTAAGTTGTTTTTAGGATATCTGTACTTTACTATTTACATCTGTTACAACTTTTACTTCCCTGCTGCTCTGATCTGGAGGACTCACTAAACAGAGAACATCCCTGGTCATCCCTACTGCCTCTGATCTGGAGGACTCACTAAACAGAGAACATCCTGGTCATCCCTACTGCCTCTGGTCTGGAGGACTCACTAAACAGAGAACATCCCTACTGCCTCTGATCTGGAGGACTCACTAAACAGAGAACATCCCTGGTCATCCCTACTGCCTCTGATCTGGAGGACTCACTAAACAGAGAACATCCCTGGTCATCCCTACTGCCTCTGGTCTGGAGGACTCACTCGTCTAAACCTCAGACGCTAACTAGCTACAAGCTGAGTTAGTCATTATTAGTTAAAAAAAAAAAAAAAAAAAAAAAAAAAAACCTGGATTACACTCGCCAGCCCCCTGCCCATCCACCGCTGCCCCCCTGGACACTGATCTCTCCAGCTACATAGCTGACGACGCTGGACTGTCCACAATCACGGTACTCCTTTCTGCTTGTTTGTCTTACCTGTCGGCCCCGTTGCCTAGTCAACGCCATTTTACCTGCTGTTTGTTGTGCTAGCGGATTAGCCTCGCCTACTGTTTTTAGCTAGCTTTCAAATTAACACCTGTGATTACTGTATGCCTCGCTGTATGTCTCTCTCAAGATGTCAATATGCCTTGTATACTGTTGTTCAGGTTAGTTATATTCATTTTGATTCACAATGGAGCCCCCTAGACCCACTCTGCATACCCCTGTTACCTCCTTGTCCCACCTCCCACATCACGGTGACCTCACCCATTACAGCTAGCATGTCCAGAGATACAAGCCTGTCTCATCATCACCCAGTGCCTGGGCTTACCTCCGCTGTACCCGCACCCCACCATACCCCTGTCTGTGCATTATGCCCTGAATATATTCTACCATGCCCAGAAACCTGCTCCTCTTATCCTCTGCCCCCAACGCTCTAGGCGACCAGTTTTGATAGCCTTTAGCCGCACCCTCATACTACTCCTTCTCTGTTCCGCGGGTGATGTGGAGGTAAACCCAGGCCCTGCATGTCCCCAGGTACCCTCATTTGTTGACTTCTGTGATCGAAAAAGCCTTGGTTTTATGCATGTCAACATCAGAAGCCTCCTCCCTAAGTTTGTTTTACTCACTGCTTTAGCACACTCTGCTAACCCTGATGTCCTTGCCGTGTCTGAATCCTGGCTCAGGAAGGCCACCAAAAATTCAGAGATTTCCATACCCAACTATAACATCTTCCGTCAAGATAGAACTACCAAAGGGGCGGAGTTGCAGTCTACTGCAGAGATAGCCTGCAAAGTAATGTCATACTTTCCAGGTCCATACCTAAACAGTTCGAACTA
>NW_027039390.1:0-61445 GCF_034236695.1 Oncorhynchus nerka | reverse complement strand
GTGGTGTCTATATGTAGTGTTGTCTCTTTATGTAGTGTTGTGGTGTCTCTCTTTATGTAGTGTTGTGGTGTCTCTCTTTATGTAGTGTTGTGTTGTCTCTCTTTATGTAGTGTTGTGTGGTCTCTCTTTATGTTGTCTTGTCTCTCTTTATGTAGTGTTGTGTTGTCTCTCTTTATGTAGTGTTGTGTGGTCTCTCTTTATGTTGTCTTGTCTCTCTTTATGTAGTGTTGTGTGGTCTCTCTTTATGTTGTCTTGTCTCTCTTTATGTAGTGTTGTCTCTCTCTATGTAGTGTTGTGTTGTCTCTCTTTATGTAGTGTTGTGGTGTCTCTCTTTATGTAGTGTTGTGTTGTCTCTCTTTATGTAGTGTTGTGTTGTCTCTCTTTATGTAGTGTTGTGTTGACTAGCCTAGTTAAATAAAAGGTGAATCAAATAGTCTGCGTAGTGAGGATACAGTACCCCTCTCTTTCCTCCTCCTCATCCTCTCTTTCTTCCTCCTCATCCTCTCTTTCCTCCTCCCCCTCAGTACGTGTTGGTACCCAGGACAGCATCAAGGTTATACATCCATGTGAATTACTCTGCAGGCTGTATGTGATTTATATGTGTCTCCAGGTGACTGATAATACTGAGCTTTGAAAGCTTTACACTGTTTGTTTCTGGACAGCGTTTCCTTAGAAACAAACATTAGGTCGTACCTTAGGAAAGAGGTCTACCGACCTCGATGAGAGAACCTGGTTAAATAAATATAAAATTAACTCACCAACTGGAGTTGACAGATTATAATTTGAAATCAATAAAAAATCAATAAAAAAAAAAACAAGTATGAACTCACTAATCAAAATATATTATTTTGTATTTGCAGTTGGTCGTCAATGGAATTAGCCTTAGCTAGATGTTATCCAAACATCTTCCGATTTGTTTCACTCTCACAGCCTAATAACTTTTGATACACTCACAAACCCCAAAATATCTTTATTTTACATGCAAGCTGGGGGTAAGATGATCGATCGATGTGAGACAAAAGTTTGTCAACATTTATCCAAACTCAGTAGCGCTGGCTTGCAGTACCAGACAGACACGGCTGCTGCTTCCAGAACAGATGGGAGTAATAGGAGAAATCCTCTGGAGCGTCTTCTGGTGATTATTGGTTCATTGACCATACTAAGACAAATGGAGACCAGATGCTTTTGTCAGCAGCAGCAGTCTCATTTTATAGAAAAGGGAATCAACTTTCTTTCACAGCATCACTTTGTGTTTCCTTAACGGCAATTTCAAATGGCATCCTATCTCTATGATGACCAGGATCACACTCTGATTAGTACCAGGGGGTCTGACCAGGATCACACTCTGATTAGTACCAGGGGGTCTGACCAGGATCACATTCTGATTAGTACCAGGGGGTCTGACCAGGATCACACTCTGATTAGTACCAGGGGGTCTGTAAGAGGTTTGACCAGGATCACACTCTGATTAGTACCAGGGGGTCTGACCAGGATCACACTCTGATTAGGACCAGGGGTCTGTAAGAGGTTTGACCAGGATCACACTCTGATTAGTACCAGGGGGTCTGACCAGGATCACACTCTGATTAGTACCAGGGGGTCTGACCAGGATCACACTGATTAGTACCAGGGGGTTTGACCAGGATCACACTCTGATTAGTACCAGGGGGTCTGACCAGGATCACACTCTGATTAGTACCAGAGGGTCTGTAAGAGGTTTGACCAGGATCACACTCTGATTAGTACCAGGGGGTCTGTAAGAGGTTTGACCAGGATCATACTCTGATTAGTACCAGGGGGTCTGTAAGAGGTTTGACCAGGATCATACTCTGATTAGTACCAGGGGGTCTGTAAGAGGTTTGACCAGGATCACACTCTGATTAGTACCAGGGGGTCTGTAAGAGGTTTGACCAGGATCATACTCTAATTAGTACCAGGGGGTCTGTAAGAGGTTTGACCAGGATCACACTCTGATTAGTACCAGGGGGTCTGTAAGAGGTTTGACCAGGATCATACTCTGATTAGTACCAGGGGGTCTGTAAGAGGTTTGACCAGGATCACACTCTGATTAGTACCAGCGGGCCTACAAGAGGTTTGACCAGGATCACACTCTGATTAGTACCAGGGGGTCTGTAAGAGGTTTGACCAGGATCACACTCTGATTAGTACCAGGGGGTCTGTAAAAGGTTTGACCAGGATCACACTCTGATTAGTACCAGGGGGTCTGTAAGAGGTTTGACCAGGATCATACTCTGATTAGTACCAGGGGGTCTGTAAGAGGTTTGACCAGGATCACACTCTGATTAGTACCAGGGGGTCTGTAAGAAGTTTGACCAGGATCATACTCTGATTAGTACCAGGGGGTCTGTAAGAGGTTTGACCAGGATCATACTCTGATTAGTACCAGGGGGTCTGTAAGAGGTTTGACCAGGATCACACTCTGATTAGTACCAGGGGGTCTGTAAGGGGTTTGACCAGGATCACACTCTGATTAGTACCAGGGGGTATGTAAGAGGTTTGACCAGGATCATACTCTGATTAGTACCAGGGGGTCTGTAAGAGGTTTGACCAGGATCACACTCTGATTAGTACCAGGGGGTCTGTAAGAGGTTTGACCAGAATCATACTCTGATTAGTACCAGGGGATCTGTAAGAGGTTTGACCAGGATCATACTCTGATTAGTACCAGGGGGTCTGTAAGAGGTTTGACCAGGATCATACTCTGATTAGTACCAGGGGGTCTGTAAGAGGTTTGACCAGGATCATACTCTGATTAGTACCAGGGTCTGTAAGAGGTTTGACCAGGTTCATACTCTGATTAGTACCAGGGTCTGTAAGAGGTTTGACCAGGATCATACTCTGATTAGTACCAGGGGTCTGTAAAGGTTTGACCAGGATCATACTCTGATTAGTACCAGGGGGTCTGTAAGAGGTTTGACCAGGATCATACTCTGATTAGTACCAGGGGGTCTGTAAGAGGTTTGACCAGGATCATACTCTGATTAGTACCAGGGAGTCTATAAGAGGTTTGACCAGGATCATACTCTGATTAGTACCAGGGGTTTGACCAGGATCACACTCTGATTAGTACCAGGGAGTCTATAAGAGGTTTGACCAGGATCATACTCTGATTAGTACCAGGGGGTCTGTAAGAGGTTTGACCAGGATCATACTCTGATTAGTACCAGGGAGTCTATAAGAGGTTTGACCAGGATCATACTCTGATTAGTACCAGGGGTTTGACCAGGATCACACTCTGATTAGTACCAGGGGGCCTACAAGAGGTTTGACCAGGATCACACTCTGATTAGTACCAGGGGGTCTGTAAGAGGTTTGACCAGGATCACACTCTGATTAGTACCAGGGGGTCTGTAAGAGGTATGACCAGGATCATACTCTGATTAGTACCAGGGGTTTGACCAGGATCACACTCTGATTAGTACCAGGGGGCCTACAAGAGGTTTGACCAGGATCACACTCTGATTAGTACCAGGGGGTCTGTAAGAGGTTTGACCAGGATCACACTCTGATTAGTACCAGGGGGTCTGTAAGAGGTATGACCAGGATCATACTCTGATTAGTACCAGGGGGTCTGTAAGAGGTTTGACCAGGATCATACTCTGATTAGTACCAGGGGGTCTGTAAGAGGTTTGACCAGGATCATACTCTGATTAGTACCAGGGGGTCTGTAAGAGTTTTGACCAGGATCACACTCTGATTAGTAAAAGGGGGTCTGTAAGAAGTTTGACCAGGATCACACTCTGATTAGTACCAGGGGGTCTGTAGGAAGTTTGACCAGGATCATACTCTGATTAGTACCAGGGGGTTTGTAAGAGGTTTGACCAGGATCACACTCTGATTAGTACCAGGGGGTCTGTAAGAGGTTTGACCAGGATCATACTCTGATTAGTACCAGGGGGTCTGTAAGAGGTTTGACCAGGATCATACTCTGATTAGTACCAGGGGGTCTGTAAGAGGTTTGACCAGGTGCATACTCTGATTAGTACCAGGGGGTCTGTAAGAGGTTTGACCAGGATCATACTCTGATTAGTACCAGGGGGTCTGTAAGAGGTTTGACCAGGATCATACTCTGATTAGTACCAGGGGTCTGTAAGAGGTTTGACCAGGTGCATACTCTGATTAGTACCAGGGGTCTGTAAGAGGTTTGACCAGGATCATACTCTGATTAGTACCAGGGGTCTGTAAGAGGTTTGACCAGGATCATACTCTGATTAGTACCAGGGGTCTGTAGGGAGGTTTGACCAGGATCATACTCTGCTTAGTACCAGGGAGTCTATAAGAGGTTTTGACCAGGATCATACTCTGATTAGTACCAGGGGTTTGACCAGGATCACACTCTGATTAGTACCAGGGGGCCTACAAGAGGTTTGACCAGGATCACACTCTGATTAGTACCAGGGGTCTGTAAGAGGTTTGACCAGGATCACACTCTGATTAGTACCAGGGGGTATGTAAGAGGTATGACCAGGATCATACTCTGATTAGTACCAGGGGGTCTGTAAGAGGTTTGACCAGGATCATACTCTGATTAGTACCAGGGGGTCTGTAAGAGGTTTGACCAGGATCATACTCTGATTAGTACCAGGGGGTCTGTAAGAGGTTTGACCAGGATCATACTCTGATTAGTACCAGGGGGTCTGTAAGAGTTTTGACCAGGATCACACTCTGATTAGTACCAGGGGGTCTGTAAGAGGTTTGACCAGGATCATACTCTGATTAGTACCAGGGGGTCTGTAAGAGATTTGACCAGGATCATACTCTGATTAGTACCAGGGGGTCTGTAAGAGTTTTGACCAGGATCACACTCTGATTAGTACCAGGGGGTCTGTAAGAAGTTTGACCAGGATCACACTCTGATTAGTACCAGGGGGTCTGTAAGAAGTTTGACCAGGATCATACTCTGATTAGTACCAGGGGGTTTGTAAGAGGTTTGACCAGGATCACACTCTGATTAGTACCAGGGGGTCTGTAAGAGGTTTGACCAGGATCATACTCTGATTAGTACCAGGGGGTATGTAAGAGGTTTGACCAGGATCATACTCTGATTAGTACCAGGGGGTATGTAAGAGGTTTGACCAGGATCATACTCTGATTAGTACCAGGGGGTCTGTAAGAGGTTTGACCAGGATCACACTCTGATTAGTACCAGGGGGTCTGTAAGAGGTTTGACCAGAATCATACTCTGATTAGTACCAGGGGATCTGTAAGAGGTTTGACCAGGATCATACTCTGATTAGTACCAGGGGGTCTGTAAGAGGTTTGACCAGGATCATACTCTGATTAGTACCAGGGGGTCTGTAAGAGGTTTGACCAGGATCATACTCTGATTAGTACCAGGGGGTCTGTAAGAGGTTTGACCAGGTTCATACTCTGATTAGTACCAGGGGGTCTGTAAGAGGTTTGACCAGGATCATACTCTGATTAGTACCAGGGGGTCTGTAAAAGGTTTGACCAGGATCATACTCTGATTAGTACCAGGGGGTCTGTAAGAGGTTTGACCAGGATCATACTCTGATTAGTACCAGGGGGTCTGTAAGAGGTTTGACCAGGATCACACTCTGATTAGTACCAGGGGTCTGTAAGGGTTTGACCAGGATCACACTCTGATTAGTACCAGGGGTATGTAAGAGGTTTGACCAGGATCATACTCTGATTAGTACCAGGGGGTCTGTAAGAGGTTTGACCAGGATCACACTCTGATTAGTACCAGGGTCTGTAAGAGGTTTGACCAGAATCATACTCTGATTAGTACCAGGGGATCTGTAAGAGGTTTGACCAGGATCATACTCTGATTAGTACCAGGGGGTCTGTAAGAGGTTTGACCAGGATCATACTCTGATTAGTACCAGGGGTCTGTAAGAGGTTTGACCAGGATCATACTCTGATTAGTACCAGGGGTCTGTAAGAGGTTTGACCAGGTTCATACTCTGATTAGTACCAGGGGGTCTGTAAGAGGTTTGACCAGGATCATACTCTGATTAGTACCAGGGAGTCTATAAGAGGTTTGACCAGGATCATACTCTGATTAGTACCAGGGGTTTGACCAGGATCACACTCTGATTAGTACCAGGGGGCCTACAAGAGGTTTGACCAGGATCACACTCTGATTAGTACCAGGGGGTCTGTAAGAGGTTTGACCAGGATCACACTCTGATTAGTACCAGGGGGTCTGTAAGAGGTATGACCAGGATCATACTCTGATTAGTACCAGGGGGTCTGTAAGAGGTTTGACCAGGATCATACTCTGATTAGTACCAGGGGGTCTGTAAGAGGTTTGACCAGGATCATACTCTGATTAGTACCAGGGGGTCTGTAAGAGTTTTGACCAGGATCACACTCTGATTAGTAAAAGGGGGTCTGTAAGAAGTTTGACCAGGATCACACTCTGATTAGTACCAGGGGTCTGTAGGAAGTTTGACCAGGATCATACTCTGATTAGTACCAGGGGGTTTGTAAGAGGTTTGACCAGGATCACACTCTGATTAGTACCAGGGGGTCTGTAAGAGGTTTGACCAGGATCATACTCTGATTAGTACCAGGGGGTCTGTAAGAGGTTTGACCAGGATCATACTCTGATTAGTACCAGGGGTCTGTAAGAGGTTTGACCAGGTGCATACTCTGATTAGTACCAGGGGGTCTGTAAGAGGTTTGACCAGGATCATACTCTGATTAGTACCAGGGGGTCTGTAAGAGGTTTGACCAGGATCATACTCTGATTAGTACCAGGGGGTCTGTAAGAGGTTTGACCAGGTGCATACTCTGATTAGTACCAGGGGGTCTGTAAGAGGTTTGACCAGGATCATACTCTGATTAGTACCAGGGGGTCTGTAAGAGGTTTGACCAGGATCATACTCTGATTAGTACCAGGGGGTCTGTAGGGAGGTTTGACCAGGATCATACTCTGCTTAGTACCAGGGAGTCTATAAGAGGTTTGACCAGGATCATACTCTGATTAGTACCAGGGGTTTGACCAGGATCACACTCTGATTAGTACCAGGGGGCCTACAAGAGGTTTGACCAGGATCACACTCTGATTAGTACCAGGGGGTCTGTAAGAGGTTTGACCAGGATCACACTCTGATTAGTACCAGGGTATGTAAGAGGTATGACCAGGATCATACTCTGATTAGTACCAGGGGTCTGTAAGAGGTTTGACCAGGATCATACTCTGATTAGTACCAGGGGGTCTGTAAGAGGTTTGACCCGGATCATACTCTGATTAGTACCAGGGGTCTGTAAGAGGTTTGACCAGGATCATACTCTGATTAGTACCAGGGGGTCTGTAAGAGTTTTGACCAGGATCACACTCTGATTAGTACCAGGGGGTCTGTAAGAAGTTTGACCAGGATCACACTCTGATTAGTACCAGGGGGTCTGTAAGAAGTTTGACCAGGATCATACTCTGATTAGTACCAGGGGGTTTGTAAGAGGTTTGACCAGGATCACACTCTGATTAGTACCAGGGGGTCTGTAAGAGGTTTGACCAGGATCATACTCTGATTAGTACCAGGGGGTCTGTAAGAGGTTTGACCAGGATCATACTCTGATTAGTACCAGGGGGTCTGTAAGAGGTTTGACCAGGTTCATACTCTGATTAGTACCAGGGGGTCTGTAAGAGGTTTGACCAGGATCATACTCTGATTAGTACCAGGGGGTCTGTAAAAGGTTTGACCAGGATCATACTCTGATTAGTACCAGGGGGTCTGTAAGAGGTTTGACCAGGATCATACTCTGATTAGTACCAGGGGGTCTGTAAGAGGTTTGACCAGGATCATACTCTGATTAGTACCAGGGAGTCTATAAGAGGTTTGACCAGGATCATACTCTGATTAGTACCAGGGGTTTGACCAGGATCACACTCTGATTAGTACCAGGGGGCCTACAAGAGGTTTGACCAGGATCACACTCTGATTAGTACCAGGGGGTCTGTAAGAGGTTTGACCAGGATCACACTCTGATTAGTACCAGGGGGTCTGTAAGAGGTATGACCAGGATCATACTCTGATTAGTACCAGGGGGTCTGTAAGAGGTTTGACCAGGATCATACTCTGATTAGTACCAGGGGGTCTGTAAGAGGTTTGACCAGGATCATACTCTGATTAGTACCAGGGGGTCTGTAAGAGTTTTGACCAGGATCACACTCTGATTAGTAAAAGGGGGTCTGTAAGAAGTTTGACCAGGATCACACTCTGATTAGTACCAGGGGGTCTGTAGGAAGTTTGACCAGGATCATACTCTGATTAGTACCAGGGGGTTTGTAAGAGGTTTGACCAGGATCACACTCTGATTAGTACCAGGGGGTCTGTAAGAGGTTTGACCAGGATCATACTCTGATTAGTACCAGGGGGTCTGTAAGAGGTTTGACCAGGATCATACTCTGATTAGTACCAGGGGGTCTGTAAGAGTTTTGACCAGGATCACACTCTGATTAGTACCAGGGGGTCTGTAAGAAGTTTGACCAGGATCACACTCTGATTAGTACCAGGGGGTCTGTAAGAAGTTTGACCAGGATCATACTCTGATTAGTACCAGGGGGTTTGTAAGAGGTTTGACCAGGATCACACTCTGATTAGTACCAGGGGGTCTGTAAGAGGTTTGACCAGGATCATACTCTGATTAGTACCAGGGGGTCTGTAAGAGGTTTGACCAGGATCATACTCTGATTAGTACCAGGGGGTCTGTAAGAGGTTTGACCAGGATCATACTCTGATTAGTACCAGGGGGTCTGTAAGAGGTTTGACCAGGTTCATACTCTGATTAGTACCAGGGGGTCTGTAAGAGGTTTGACCAGGATCATACTCTGATTAGTACCAGGGGGTCTGTAAAAGGTTTGACCAGGATCATACTCTGATTAGTACCAGGGGGTCTGTAAGAGGTTTGACCAGGATCATACTCTGATTAGTACCAGGGGGTCTGTAAGAGGTTTGACCAGGATCACACTCTGATTAGTACCAGGGGGTCTGTAAGGGGTTTGACCAGGATCACACTCTGATTAGTACCAGGGGGTATGTAAGAGGTTTGACCAGGATCATACTCTGATTAGTACCAGGGGGTCTGTAAGAGGTTTGACCAGGATCACACTCTGATTAGTACCAGGGGGTCTGTAAGAGGTTTGACCAGAATCATACTCTGATTAGTACCAGGGGATCTGTAAGAGGTTTGACCAGGATCATACTCTGATTAGTACCAGGGGGTCTGTAAGAGGTTTGACCAGGATCATACTCTGATTAGTACCAGGGGGTCTGTAAGAGGTTTGACCAGGATCATACTCTGATTAGTACCAGGGGGTCTGTAAGAGGTTTGACCAGGTTCATACTCTGATTAGTACCAGGGGGTCTGTAAGAGGTTTGACCAGGATCATACTCTGATTAGTACCAGGGGGTCTGTAAAAGGTTTGACCAGGATCATACTCTGATTAGTACCAGGGGGTCTGTAAGAGGTTTGACCAGGATCATACTCTGATTAGTACCAGGGGGTCTGTAAGAGGTTTGACCAGGATCATACTCTGATTAGTACCAGGGAGTCTATAAGAGGTTTGACCAGGATCATACTCTGATTAGTACCAGGGGTTTGACCAGGATCACACTCTGATTAGTACCAGGGGGCCTACAAGAGGTTTGACCAGGATCACACTCTGATTAGTACCAGGGGGTCTGTAAGAGGTTTGACCAGGATCACACTCTGATTAGTACCAGGGGGTCTGTAAGAGGTATGACCAGGATCATACTCTGATTAGTACCAGGGGGTCTGTAAGAGGTTTGACCAGGATCATACTCTGATTAGTACCAGGGGTCTGTAAGAGTTTGACCAGGATCACACTCTGATTAGTAAAGGGGGTCTGTAAGAAGTTTGACCAGGATCACACTCTGATTAGTACCAGGGGTCTGTAAGAAGTTTGACCAGGATCATACTCTGATTAGTACCAGGGGGTTTGTAAGAGGTTTGACCAGGATCACACTCTGATTAGTACCAGGGGGTCTGTAAGAGGTTTGACCAGGATCATACTCTGATTAATACCAGGGGGTCTGTAAGAGGTTTGACCAGGATCATACTCTGATTAGTACCAGGGGGTCTGTAAGAGGTTTGACCAGGTGCATACTCTGATTAGTACCAGGGGGTCTGTAAGAGGTTTGACCAGGATCATACTCTGATTAGTACCAGGGGGTCTGTAAGAGGTTTGACCAGGATCATACTCTGATTAGTACCAGGGGGTCTGTAAGAGGTTTGACCAGGTGCATACTCTGATTAGTACCAGGGGGTCTGTAAGAGGTTTGACCAGGATCATACTCTGATTAGTACCAGGGGTCTGTAAGAGGTTTGACCAGGATCATACTCTGATTAGTACCAGGGGTCTGTAGGGAGGTTTGACCAGGATCATACTCTGCTTAGTACCAGGGAGTCTATAAGAGGTTTGACCAGGATCATACTCTGATTAGTACCAGGGGTTTGACCAGGATCACACTCTGATTAGTACCAGGGGGTACAAGAGGTTTGACCAGGATCACACTCTGATTAGTACCAGGGGGTCTGTAAGAGGTTTGACCAGGATCACACTCTGATTAGTACCAGGGGGTATGTAAGAGGTATGACCAGGATCATACTCTGATTAGTACCAGGGGGTCTGTAAGAGGTTTGACCAGGATCATACTCTGATTAGTACCAGGGGGTCTGTAAGAGGTTTGACCAGGATCATACTCTGATTAGTACCAGGGGTCTGTAAGAGGTTTGACCAGGATCATACTCTGATTAGTACCAGGGGGTCTGTAAGAGTTTTGACCAGGATCACACTCTGATTAGTACCAGGGGGTCTGTAAGAAGTTTGACCAGGATCACACTCTGATTAGTACCAGGGGGTCTGTAAGAAGTTTGACCAGGATCATACTCTGATTAGTACCAGGGGGTTTGTAAGAGGTTTGACCAGGATCACACTCTGATTAGTACCAGGGGGTCTGTAAGAGGTTTGACCAGGATCATACTCTGATTAGTACCAGGGGGTCTGTAAGAGGTTTGACCAGGATCATACTCTGATTAGTACCAGGGGGTCTGTAAGAGGTTTGACCAGGTGCATACTCTGATTAGTACCAGGGGGTCTGTAAGAGGTTTGACCAGGATCATACTCTGATTAGTACCAGGGGGTCTGTAAGAGATTTGACCAGGATCATACTCTGATTAGTACCAGGGGGTCTGTAAGAGTTTTGCCCAGGATCACACTCTGATTAGTACCAGGGGGTCTGTAAGAAGTTTGACCAGGATCACACTCTGATTAGTACCAGGGGGTCTGTAAGAAGTTTGACCAGGATCATACTCTGATTAGTACCAGGGGGTTTGTAAGAGGTTTGACCAGGATCACACTCTGATTAGTACCAGGGGGTCTGTAAGAGGTTTGACCAGGATCATACTCTGATTAGTACCAGGGGTATGTAAGAGGTTTGACCAGGATCATACTCTGATTAGTACCAGGGGGTCTGTAAGAGGTTTGACCAGGTGCATACTCTGATTAGTACCAGGGGTCTGTAAGAGGTTTGACCAGGATCATACTCTGATTAGTACCAGGGGTCTGTAAGAGGTTTGACCAGGATCATACTCTGATTAGTACCAGGGGTCTGTAAGAGGTTTGACCAGGATCATACTCTGATTAGTACCAGGGAGTCTATAAGAGGTTTGACCAGGATCATACTCTGATTAGTACCAGGGGTTTGACCAGGATCACACTCTGATTAGTACCAGGGGGTCTACAAGAGGTTTGACCAGGATCATACTCTGATTAGTACCAGGGGTCTGTAAGAGGTTTGACCAGGATCATACTCTGATTAGTACCAGGGGTCTGTAAGAGTTTTGACCAGGATCACACTCTGATTAGTACCAGGGGGTCTGTAAGAAGTTTGACCAGGATCACACTCTGATTAGTACCAGGGGGTCTGTAAGAGGTTTGACCAGGATCATACTCTGATTAGTACCAGGGGTTTGTAAGAGGTTTGACCAGGATCACACTCTGATTAGTACCAGGGGGTCTGTAAGAGGTTTGACCAGGATCATACTCTGATTAGTACCAGGGGGTCTGTAAGAGATATGACCAGGATCATACTCTGATTAGTACCAGGGGGTCTGTAAGAGTTTTGACCAGGATCACACTCTGATTAGTACCAGGGGGTCTGTAAGAAGTTTGACCAGGATCACACTCTGATTAGTACCAGGGGGTCTGTAAGAAGTTTGACCAGGATCATACTCTGATTAGTACCAGGGGGTTTGTAAGAGGTTTGACCAGGATCACACTCTGATTAGTACCAGGGGGTCTGTAAGAGGTTTGACCAGGATCATACTCTGATTAGTACCAGGGGGTATGTAAGAGGTTTGACCAGGATCATACTCTGATTAGTACCAGGGGGTCTGTAAGAGGTTTGACCAGGTGCATACTCTGATTAGTACCAGGGGGTCTGTAAAAGGTTTGACCAGGATCATACTCTGATTAGTACCAGGGGTCTGTAAGAGGTTTGACCAGGATCATACTCTGATTAGTACCAGGGGTCTGTAAGAGGTTTGACCAGGATCATACTCTGATTAGTACCAGGGAGGGGTTTGACCAGGATCATACTCTGATTAGAGGGGGTTTGACCAGGATCACAGTCTGATTAGTACCAGGGGGTCTGTAAGAGGTTTGACCAGGATCATACTCTGATTAGTACCAGGGGTCTGTAAGAGGTTTGACCAGGATCATACTCTGATTAGTACCAGGGGGTCTGTAAGAGGTTTGACCAGGATCACACTCTGATTAGTACCAGGGGTCTGTAAGAGGTTTGACCAGGATCATACTCTGATTAGTACCAGGGGGCCTACAAGAGGTTTGACCAGGATCACACTGATTAGTACCAGGGGGTCTGTAAGAGGTATGACCAGGATCATACTCTGATTAGTACCAGGGGTCTGTAAGAGGTTTGACCAGGATCATACTCTGATTAGTACCAGGGGTCTGTAAAAGGTTTGACCAGGATCACACTCTGATTAGTACCAGGGGTCTGTAAGAGGTTTGACCAGTATCATACTCTGATTAGTACCAGGGGTAAGAGGTTTGACCAGGATCACACTCTGATTAGGGGGTACAAGAGGGGTCTGTAAGAGGTCTTAAGAGGTTTGACCAGGATCATACTCTGATTAGTACCAGGGGGTCTGTAAGAGGGGGTCTGTTTGACCAGGATCACACTCTGATTAGTAAAAGGGGTCTGTAAGAAGTTTGACCAGGATCACACTCTGATTAGTACAGGGGTCAGGATCATACCCTGATTAGTACCAGGGGGTTTGTAAGAGGTTTGACCAGGATCACACTGATTAGTACCAGGGGGTCTGTAAGAGGTTTGACCAGGATCATACTCTGATTAGTACCAGGGGGTCTGTAAGAGGTTTGACCAGGATCATACTCTGATTAGTACCAGGGGTTTGACCAGGTGCATACTCTGATTAGTACCAGGGGGTCTGAAAGAGGTTTGACCAGGATCATACTCTGATTAGTACCAGGGGGTCTGTAAGAGGTTTGACCAGGATCATACTCTGATTAGTACCAGGGGGTCTGTAAGAGGTTTGACCAGGATCATACTCTGCTTAGTACCAGGGAATCTATAAGAGGTTTGACCAGGATCATACTCTGATTAGTACCAGGGTTTGACCAGGATCACACTCTGATTAGTACCAGGGGGCCTACAAGAGGTTTGACCAGGATCACACTCTGATTAGTACCAGGGGGTCTGTAAGAGGTTTGACCAGGATCACACTCTGATTAGTACCAGGGGGTATGTAAGAGGTATGACCAGGATCATACTCTGATTAGTACCAGGGGGTCTGTAAGAGGTTTGACCAGGATCATACTCTGATTAGTACCAGGGGGTCTGTAAGAGGTTTGACCAGGATCATATTCTGATTAGTACCAGGGGGTCTGTAAGAGGTTTGACCAGGATCATACTCTGATTAGTACCAGGGGTCTGTAAGAGGTTTGACCAGGATCATACTCTGATTAGTACCAGGGGGTCTGTAAGAGTTTTGACCAGGATCACACTCTGATTAGTAAAAGGGGGTCTGTAAGAAGTTTGACCAGGATCACACTCTGATTAGTACCAGGGGGTCTGTAAGAAGTTTGACCAGGATCATACCCTGATTAGTACCAGGGGGTTTGTAAGAGGTTTGACCAGGATCACACTCTGATTAGTACCAGGGGGTCTGTAAGAGGTTTGACCAGGATCATACTCTGATTAGTACCAGGGGGTCTGTAAGAGGTTTGACCAGGATCATACTCTGATTAGTACCAGGGGGTCTGTAAGAGGTTTGACCAGGTGCATACTCTGATTAGTACCAGGGGGTCTGAAAGAGGTTTGACCAGGATCATACTCTGATTAGTACCAGGGGGTCTGTAAGAGGTTTGACCAGGATCATACTCTGATTAGTACCAGGGGGTCTGTAGGGAGGTTTGACCAGGATCATACTCTGCTTAGTACCAGGGAATCTATAAGAGGTTTGACCAGGATCATACTCTGATTAGTACCAGGGGTTTGACCAGGATCACACTCTGATTAGTACCAGGGGGCCTACAAGAGGTTTGACCAGGATCACACTCTGATTAGTACCAGGGGGTCTGTAAGAGGTTTGACCAGGATCACACTCTGATTAGTACCAGGGGGTATGTAAGAGGTATGACCAGGATCATACTCTGATTAGTACCAGGGGGTCTGTAAGAGGTTTGACCAGGATCATACTCTGATTAGTACCAGGGGGTCTGTAAGAGGTTTGACCAGGATCATATTCTGATTAGTACCAGGGGGTCTGTAAGAGGTTTGACCAGGATCATACTCTGATTAGTACCAGGGGTCTGTAAGAGGTTTGACCAGGATCATACTCTGATTAGTACCAGGGGGTCTGTAAGAGTTTTGACCAGGATCACACTCTGATTAGTAAAAGGGGGTCTGTAAGAAGTTTGACCAGGATCACACTCTGATTAGTACCAGGGGGTCTGTAAGAAGTTTGACCAGGATCATACCCTGATTAGTACCAGGGGGTTTGTAAGAGGTTTGACCAGGATCACACTCTGATTAGTACCAGGGGGTCTGTAAGAGGTTTGACCAGGATCATACTCTGATTAGTACCAGGGGGTCTGTAAGAGGTTTGACCAGGATCATACTCTGATTAGTACCAGGGGGTCTGTAAGAGGTTTGACCAGGTGCATACTCTGATTAGTACCAGGGGGTCTGTAAGAGGTTTGACCAGGATCATACTCTGATTAGTACCAGGGGGTCTGTAGGGAGGTTTGACCAGGATCATACTCTGCTTAGTACCAGGGAGTCTATAAGAGGTTTGACCAGGATCATACTCTGATTAGTACCAGGGGTTTGACCAGGATCACACTCTGATTAGTACCAGGGGGCCTACAAGAGGTTTGACCAGGATCACACTCTGATTAGTACCAGGGGGTCTGTAAGAGGTTTGACCAGGATCACACTCTGATTAGTACCAGGGGGTATGTAAGAGGTATGACCAGGATCATACTCTGATTAGTACCAGGGGGTCTGTAAGAGGTTTGACCAGGATCATACTCTGATTAGTACCAGGGGGTCTGTAAGAGGTTTGACCAGGATCATATTCTGATTAGTACCAGGGGGTCTGTAAGAGGTTTGACCAGGATCATACTCTGATTAGTACCAGGGGTCTGTAAGAGGTTTGACCAGGATCATACTCTGATTAGTACCAGGGGGTCTGTAAGAGTTTTGACCAGGATCACACTCTGATTAGTAAAAGGGGGTCTGTAAGAAGTTTGACCAGGATCACACTCTGATTAGTACCAGGGGGTCTGTAAGAAGTTTGACCAGGATCATACCCTGATTAGTACCAGGGGGTTTGTAAGAGGTTTGACCAGGATCACACTCTGATGAGTACCAGGGGGTCTGTAAGAGGTTTGACCAGGATCATACTCTGATTAGTACCAGGGGGTCTGTAAGAGGTTTGACCAGGATCATACTCTGATTAGTACCAGGGGGTCTGTAAGAGGTTTGACCAGGTGCATACTCTGATTAGTACCAGGGGGTCTGTAAGAGGTTTGACCAGGATCATACTCTGATTAGTACCAGGGGGTCTGTAGGGAGGTTTGACCAGGATCATACTCTGCTTAGTACCAGGGAGTCTATAAGAGGTTTGACCAGGATCATACTCTGATTAGTACCAGGGGTTTGACCAGGATCACACTCTGATTAGTACCAGGGGGCCTACAAGAGGTTTGACCAGGATCACACTCTGATTAGTACCAGGGGGTCTGTAAGAGGTTTGACCAGGATCACACTCTGATTAGTACCAGGGGGTATGTAAGAGGTATGACCAGGATCATACTCTGATTAGTACCAGGGGGTCTGTAAGAGGTTTGACCAGGATCATACTCTGATTAGTACCAGGGGGTCTGTAAGAGGTTTGACCAGGATCATATTCTGATTAGTACCAGGGGGTCTGTAAGAGGTTTGACCAGGATCATACTCTGATTAGTACCAGGGGTCTGTAAGAGGTTTGACCAGGATCATACTCTGATTAGTACCAGGGGGTATGTAAGAGGTTTGACCAGGATCATACTCTGATTAGTACCAGGGGGTCTGTAAGAGGTTTGACCAGGTGCATACTCTGATTAGTACCAGGGGGTCTGTAAAAGGTTTGACCAGGATCATACTCTGATTAGTACCAGGGGGTCTGTAAGAGGTTTGACCAGGATCATACTCTGATTAGTACCAGGGGGTCTGTAAGAGGTTTGACCAGGATCATACTCTGATTAGTACCAGGGAGTCTATAAGAGGTTTGACCAGGATCATACTCTGATTAGTACCAGGGGTTTGACCAGGATCACACTCTGATTAGTACCAGGGGGTCTGTAAGAGGTATGACCAGGATCATACTCTGATTAGTACCAGGGGGTCTGTAAGAGGTTTGACCAGGATCATACTCTGATTAGTACCAGGGGGTCTGTAAGAGTTTTGACCAGGATCACACTCTGATTAGTACCAGGGGGTCTGTAAGAAGTTTGACCAGGATCACACTCTGATTAGTACCAGGGGGTCTGTAAGAAGTTTGACCAGGATCATACTCTGATTAGTACCAGGGGGTTTGTAAGAGGTTTGACCAGGATCACACTCTGATTAGTACCAGGGGGTCTGTAAGAGGTTTGACCAGGATCATACTCTGATTAGTACCAGGGGGTCTGTAAGAGATATGACCAGGATCATACTCTGATTAGTACCAGGGGGTCTGTAAGAGTTTTGACCAGGATCACACTCTGATTAGTACCAGGGGGTCTGTAAGAAGTTTGACCAGGATCATACTCTGATTAGTACCAGGGGGTTTGTAAGAGGTTTGACCAGGATCACACTCTGATTAGTACCAGGGGGTCTGTAAGAGGTTTGACCAGGATCATACTTGATTAGTACCAGGGGGTATGTAAGAGGTTTGACCAGGATCATACTCTGATTAGTACCAGGGGGTCTGTAAGAGGTTTGACCAGGTGCATACTCTGATTAGTACCAGGGGGTCTGTAAAAGGTTTGACCAGGATCATACTCTGATTAGTACCAGGGGGTCTGTAAGAGGTTTGACCAGGATCATACTCTGATTAGTACCAGGGGGTCTGTAAGAGGTTTGACCAGGATCATACTCTGATTAGTACCAGGGAGTCTATAAGAGGTTTGACCAGGATCATACTCTGATTAGTACCAGGGGTTTGACCAGGATCACAGTCTGATTAGTACCAGGGGGTCTGTAAGAGGTATGACCAGGATCATACTCTGATTAGTACCAGGGGGTCTGTAAGAGGTTTGACCAGGATCATACTCTGATTAGTACCAGGGGGTCTGTAAGAGGTTTGACCAGGATCACACTCTGATTAGTACCAGGGGGTCTGTAAGAGGTTTGACCAGGATCATACTCTGATTAGTACCAGGGGGCCTACAAGAGGTTTGACCAGGATCACACTGATTAGTACCAGGGGGTCTGTAAGAGGTATGACCAGGATCATACTCTGATTAGTACCAGGGGGTCTGTAAGAGGTTTGACCAGGATCATACTCTGATTAGTACCAGGGGGTCTGTAAAAGGTTTGACCAGGATCACACTCTGATTAGTACCAGGGGGTCTGTAAGAGGTTTGACCAGTATCATACTCTGATTAGTACCAGGGGTTTGACCAGGATCACACTCTGATTAGTACCAGGGGGCCTACAAGAGGTTTGACCAGGATCACACTCTGATTAGTACCAGGGGGTCTGTAAGAGGTTTGACCAGGATCATACTCTGATTAGTACCAGGGGGTCTGTAAGAGGTTTGACCAGGATCATACTCTGATTAGTACCAGGGGGTCTGTAAGAGGTTTGACCAGGATCATACTCTGATTAGTACCAGGGGGTCTGTAAGAGGTTTGACCAGGTGCATACTCTGATTAGTACCAGGGGGTCTGAAAGAGGTTTGACCAGGATCATACTCTGATTAGTACCAGGGGGTCTGTAAGAGGTTTGACCAGGATCATACTCTGATTAGTACCAGGGGGTCTGTAGGGAGGTTTGACCAGGATCATACTCTGCTTAGTACCAGGGAATCTATAAGAGGTTTGACCAGGATCATACTCTGATTAGTACCAGGGGTTTGACCAGGATCACACTCTGATTAGTACCAGGGGGCCTACAAGAGGTTTGACCAGGATCACACTCTGATTAGTACCAGGGGGTCTGTAAGAGGTTTGACCAGGATCACACTCTGATTAGTACCAGGGGGTATGTAAGAGGTATGACCAGGATCATACTCTGATTAGTACCAGGGGGTCTGTAAGAGGTTTGACCAGCATCATACTCTGATTAGTACCAGGGGGTCTGTAAGAGGTTTGACCAGGATCATATTCTGATTAGTACCAGGGGGTCTGTAAGAGGTTTGACCAGGATCATACTCTGATTAGTACCAGGGGTCTGTAAGAGGTTTGACCAGGATCATACTCTGATTAGTACCAGGGGTCTGTAGGAAGTTTGACCAGGATCATACTCTGATTAGTACCAGGGGGTTTGTAAGAGGTTTGACCAGGATCACACTCTGATTAGTACCAGGGGGTCTGTAAGAGGTTTGACCAGGATCATACTCTGATTAGTACCAGGGGGTCTGTAAGAGGTTTGACCAGGATCATACTCTGATTAGTACCAGGGGGTCTGTAAGAGGTTTGACCAGGTGCATACTCTGATTAGTACCAGGGAGTCTATAAGAGGTTTGACCAGGATCATACTCTGATTAGTACCAGGGGTTTGACCAGGATCACAGTCTGATTAGTACCAGGGGGTCTGTAAGAGGTATGACCAGGATCATACTCTGATTAGTACCAGGGGGTCTGTAAGAGGTTTGACCAGGATCATACTCTGATTAGTACCAGGGGGTCTGTAAGAGGTTTGACCAGGATCACACTCTGATTAGTACCAGGGGGTCTGTAAGAGGTTTGACCAGGATCATACTCTGATTAGTACCAGGGGGCCTACAAGAGGTTTGACCAGGATCACACTGATTAGTACCAGGGGGTCTGTAAGAGGTATGACCAGGATCATACTCTGATTAGTACCAGGGGGTCTGTAAGAGGTTTGACCAGGATCATACTCTGATTAGTACCAGGGGGTCTGTAAAAGGTTTGACCAGGATCACACTCTGATTAGTACCAGGGGGTCTGTAAGAGGTTTGACCAGTATCATACTCTGATTAGTACCATGGGTTTGACCAGGATCACACTCTGATTAGTACCAGGGGCCTACAAGAGGTTTGACCAGGATCACACTCTGATTAGTACCAGGGGTCTGTAAGAGGTTTGACCAGGATCATACTCTGATTAGTACCAGGGGTCTGTAAGAGGTTTGACCAGGATCATACTCTGATTAGTACCAGGGGTCTGTAAGAGGTTTGACCAGGATCATACTCTGATTAGTACCAGGGGGTCTGTAAGAGGTTTGACCAGGTGCATACTCTGATTAGTACCAGGGGGTCTGAAAGAGGTTTGACCAGGATCATACTCTGATTAGTACCAGGGGGTCTGTAAGAGGTTTGACCAGGATCATACTCTGATTAGTACCAGGGGGTCTGTAGGGAGGTTTGACCAGGATCATACTCTGCTTAGTACCAGGGAATCTATAAGAGGTTTGACCAGGATCATACTCTGATTAGTACCAGGGGTTTGACCAGGATCACACTCTGATTAGTACCAGGGGGCCTACAAGAGGTTTGACCAGGATCACACTCTGATTAGTACCAGGGGGTCTGTAAGAGGTTTGACCAGGATCACACTCTGATTAGTACCAGGGGGTATGTAAGAGGTATGACCAGGATCATACTCTGATTAGTACCAGGGGGTCTGTAAGAGGTTTGACCAGGATCATACTCTGATTAGTACCAGGGGTCTGTAAGAGGTTTGACCAGGATCATATTCTGATTAGTACCAGGGGGTCTGTAAGAGGTTTGACCAGGATCATACTCTGATTAGTACCAGGGGTCTGTAAGAGGTTTGACCAGGATCATACTCTGATTAGTACCAGGGGGTCTGTAAGAGTTTTGACCAGGATCACACTCTGATTAGTAAAAGGGGGTCTGTAAGAAGTTTGACCAGGATCACACTCTGATTAGTACCAGGGGGTCTGTAAGAAGTTTGACCAGGATCATACCCTGATTAGTACCAGGGGGTTTGTAAGAGGTTTGACCAGGATCACACTCTGATTAGTACCAGGGGGTCTGTAAGAGGTTTGACCAGGATCATACTCTGATTAGTACCAGGGGGTCTGTAAGAGGTTTGACCAGGATCATACTCTGATTAGTACCAGGGGGTCTGTAAGAGGTTTGACCAGGTGCATACTCTGATTAGTACCAGGGGGTCTGAAAGAGGTTTGACCAGGATCATACTCTGATTAGTACCAGGGGGTCTGTAAGAGGTTTGACCAGGATCATACTCTGATTAGTACCAGGGGGTCTGTAGGGAGGTTTGACCAGGATCATACTCTGCTTAGTACCAGGGAATCTATAAGAGGTTTGACCAGGATCATACTCTGATTAGTACCAGGGGTTTGACCAGGATCACACTCTGATTAGTACCAGGGGGCCTACAAGAGGTTTGACCAGGATCACACTCTGATTAGTACCAGGGGGCCTACAAGAGGTTTGACCAGGTGCATACTCTGATTAGTACCAGGGGGTCTGAAAGAGGTTTGACTAGGATCATACTCTGATTAGTACCAGGGGGTCTGTAAGAGGTTTGACCAGGATCATACTCTGATTAGTACCAGGGGGTCTGTAGGGAGGTTTGACCAGGATCATACTCTGCTTAGTACCAGGGAATCTATAAGAGGTTTGACCAGGATCATACTCTGATTAGTACCAGGGGGTCTGTAAGAGGTTTGACCAGGATCATACTCTGATTAGTACCAGGGGGTCTGTAGGGAGGTTTGACCAGGATCATACTCTGCTTAGTACCAGGGAGTCTATAAGAGGTTTGACCAGGATCATACTCTGATTAGTACCAGGGGTTTGACCAGGATCACACTCTGATTAGTACCAGGGGGCCTACAAGAGGTTTGACCAGGATCACACTCTGATTAGTACCAGGGGGTCTGTAAGAGGTTTGACCAGGATCACACTCTGATTAGTACCAGGGGGTATGTAAGAGGTATGACCAGGATCATACTCTGATTAGTACCAGGGGGTCTGTAAGAGGTTTGACCAGGATCATACTCTGATTAGTACCAGGGGTCTGTAAGAGGTTTGACCAGGATCATATTCTGATTAGTACCAGGGGTCTGTAAGAGGTTTGACCAGGATCATACTCTGATTAGTACCAGGGGTCTGTAAGAGGTTTGACCAGGATCATACTCTGATTAGTACCAGGGGTCTGTAAGAGTTTTGACCAGGATCACACTCTGATTAGTAAAAGGGGGTCTGTAAGAAGTTTGACCAGGATCACACTCTGATTAGTACCAGGGGTCTGTAAGAAGTTTGACCAGGATCATACCCTGATTAGTACCAGGGGGTTTGTAAGAGGTTTGACCAGGATCACACTCTGATTAGTACCAGGGGGTCTGTAAGAGGTTTGACCAGGATCATACTCTGATTAGTACCAGGGGGTCTGTAAGAGGTTTGACCAGGATCATACTCTGATTAGTACCAGGGGGTCTGTAAGAGGTTTGACCAGGTGCATACTCTGATTAGTACCAGGGGGTCTGTAAGAGGTTTGACCAGGATCATACTCTGATTAGTACCAGGGGGTCTGTAGGGAGGTTTGACCAGGATCATACTCTGCTTAGTACCAGGGAGTCTATAAGAGGTTTGACCAGGATCATACTCTGATTAGTACCAGGGTTTGACCAGGATCACACTCTGATTAGTACCAGGGGGCCTACAAGAGGTTTGACCAGGATCACACTCTGATTAGTACCAGGGGGTCTGTAAGAGGTTTGACCAGGATCACACTCTGATTAGTACCAGGGGGTATGTAAGAGGTATGACCAGGATCATACTCTGATTAGTACCAGGGGGTCTGTAAGAGGTTTGACCAGGATCATACTCTGATTAGTACCAGGGGTCTGTAAGAGGTTTGACCAGGATCATATTCTGATTAGTACCAGGGGTCTGTAAGAGGTTTGACCAGGATCATACTCTGATTAGTACCAGGGGTCTGTAAGAGGTTTGACCAGGATCATACTCTGATTAGTACCAGGGGGTCTGTAAGAGTTTTGACCAGGATCACACTCTGATTAGTAAAAGGGGGTCTGTAAGAAGTTTGACCAGGATCACACTCTGATTAGTACCAGGGGGTCTGTAAGAAGTTTGACCAGGATCATACCCTGATTAGTACCAGGGGGTTTGTAAGAGGTTTGACCAGGATCACACTCTGATTAGTACCAGGGGGTCTGTAAGAGGTTTGACCAGGATCATACTCTGATTAGTACCAGGGGGTCTGTAAGAGGTTTGACCAGGATCATACTCTGATTAGTACCAGGGGGTCTGTAAGAGGTTTGACCAGGTGCATACTCTGATTAGTACCAGGGGGTCTGTAAGAGGTTTGACCAGGATCATACTCTGATTAGTACCAGGGGGTCTGTAGGGAGGTTTGACCAGGATCATACTCTGCTTAGTACCAGGGAGTCTATAAGAGGTTTGACCAGGATCATACTCTGATTAGTACCAGGGGTTTGACCAGGATCACACTCTGATTAGTACCAGGGGGCCTACAAGAGGTTTGACCAGGATCACACTCTGATTAGTACCAGGGGGTCTGTAAGAGGTTTGACCAGGTGCATACTCTGATTAGTACCAGGGGGTCTGTAAGAGGTTTGACCAGGATCATACTCTGATTAGTACCAGGGGGTCTGTAGGGAGGTTTGACCAGGATCATACTCTGCTTAGTACCAGGGAGTCTATAAGAGGTTTGACCAGGATCATACTCTGATTAGTACCAGGGGTTTGACCAGGATCACACTCTGATTAGTACCAGGGGGCCTACAAGAGGTTTGACCAGGATCACACTCTGATTAGTACCAGGGGGTCTGTAAGAGGTTTGACCAGGATCACACTCTGATTAGTACCAGGGGGTATGTAAGAGGTATGACCAGGATCATACTCTGATTAGTACCAGGGGGTCTGTAAGAGGTTTGACCAGGATCATACTCTGATTAGTACCAGGGGGTCTGTAAGAGGTTTGACCAGGATCATACTCTGATTAGTACCAGGGGGTCTGTAAGAGGTTTGACCAGGATCATACTCTGATTAGTACCAGGGGGTCTGTAAGAGTTTTGACCAGGATCACACTCTGATTAGTACCAGGGGGTCTGTAAGAAGTTTGACCAGGATCACACTCTGATTAGTACCAGGGGGTCTGTAAGAAGTTTGACCAGGATCATACTCTGATTAGTACCAGGGGGTTTGTAAGAGGTTTGACCAGGATCACACTCTGATTAGTACCAGGGGGTCTGTAAGAGGTTTGACCAGGATCATACTCTGATTAGTACCAGGGGGTATGTAAGAGGTTTGACCAGGATCATACTCTGATTAGTACCAGGGGGTCTGTAAGAGGTTTGACCAGGTGCATACTCTGATTAGTACCAGGGGGTCTGTAAAAGGTTTGACCAGGATCATACTCTGATTAGTACCAGGGGGTCTGTAAGAGGTTTGACCAGGATCATACTCTGATTAGTACCAGGGAGTCTATAAGAGGTTTGACCAGGATCATACTCTGATTAGTACCAGGGGTTTCACCAGGATCACACTCTGATTAGTACCAGGGGGTCTGTAAGAGGTATGACCAGGATCACACTCTGATTAGTACCAGGGGGTCTGTAAGAGGTTTGACCAGGATCATACTCTGATTAGTACCAGGGGGCCTACAAGAGGTTTGACCAGGATCACACTGATTAGTACCTGGGGGTCTGTAAGAGGTATGACCAGGATCATACTCTGATTAGTACCAGGGGGTCTGTAAGAGGTTTGACCAGGATCATACTCTGATTAGTACCAGGGGGTCTGTAAAAGGTTTGACCAGGATCACACTCTGATTAGTACCAGGGGGTCTGTAAGAGGTTTGACCAGTATCATACTCTGATTAGTACCAGGGGTTTGACCAGGATCACACTCTGATTAGTACCAGGGGGCCTACAAGAGGTTTGACCAGGATCACACTCTGATTAGTACCAGGGGGTCTGTAAGAGGTTTGACCAGGATCACACTCTGATTAGTACCAGGGGGTCTGTAAGAGGTTTGACCAGGATCATACTCTGATTAGTACCAGGGGGTCTGTAAGAGGTTTGACCAGGATCATACTCTGATTAGTACCAGGGGGTCTGTAAGAGGTTTGACCAGGATCACACTCTGATTAGTACCAGGGGGTCTGTAAGAGGTTTGACCAGGATCATACTCTGATTAGTACCAGGGGGTCTGTAAGAGGTTTGACCAGGATCATACTCTGATTAGTACCAGGGGGTCTGTAAGAGGTTTGACCAGGATCACACTCTGATTAGTACCAGGGGGTCTGTAAGAGGTTTGACCAGGATCATACTCTGATTAGTACCAGGGGCCTACAAGAGGTTTGACCAGGATCACACTGATTAGTACCTGGGGGTCTGTAAGAGGTATGACCAGGATCATACTCTGATTAGTACCAGGGGGTCTGTAGGGAGGTTTGACCAGGATCATACTCTGCTTAGTACCAGGGAGTCTATAAGAGGTTTGACCAGGATCATACTCTGATTAGTACCAGGGGTTTGACCAGGATCACACTCTGATTAGTACCAGGGGGCCTACAAGAGGTTTGACCAGGATCACACTCTGATTAGTACCAGGGGGTCTGTAAGAGGTTTGACCAGGATCACACTCTGATTAGTACCAGGGGGTATGTAAGAGGTATGACCAGGATCATACTCTGATTAGTACCAGGGGGTCTGTAAGAGGTTTGACCAGGATCATACTCTGATTAGTACCAGGGGGTCTGTAAGAGGTTTGACCAGGATCATACTCTGATTAGTACCAGGGGTCTGTAAGAGGTTTGACCAGGATCATACTCTGATTAGTACCAGGGGTCTGTAAGAGTTTTGACCAGGATCACACTCTGATTAGTACCAGGGGGTCTGTAAGAAGTTTGACCAGGATCACACTCTGATTAGTACCAGGGGGTCTGTAAGAAGTTTGACCAGGATCATACTCTGATTAGTACCAGGGGGTTTGTAAGAGGTTTGACCAGGATCACACTCTGATTAGTACCAGGGGGTCTGTAAGAGGTTTGACCAGGATCATACTCTGATTAGTACCAGGGGGTATGTAAGAGGTTTGACCAGGATCATACTCTGATTAGTACCAGGGGGTCTGTAAGAGGTTTGACCAGGTGCATACTCTGATTAGTACCAGGGGGTCTGTAAAAGGTTTGACCAGGATCATACTCTGATTAGTACCAGGGGGTCTGTAAGAGGTTTGACCAGGATCATACTCTGATTAGTACCAGGGAGTCTATAAGAGGTTTGACCAGGATCATACTCTGATTAGTACCAGGGGTTTAACCAGGATCACACTCTGATTAGTACCAGGGGGTCTGTAAGAGGTATGACCAGGATCATACTCTGATTAGTACCAGGGGGTCTGTAAGAGGTTTGACCAGGATCACACTCTGATTAGTACCAGGGGGTCTGTAAGAGGTTTGACCAGGATCACACTCTGATTAGTACCAGGGGGTCTGTAAGAGGTTTGACCAGGATCATACTCTGATTAGTACCAGGGGGCCTACAAGAGGTTTGACCAGGATCACACTGATTAGTACCTGGGGGTCTGTAAGAGGTATGACCAGGATCATACTCTGATTAGTACCAGGGGGTCTGTAAGAGGTTTGACCAGGATCATACTCTGATCAGTACCAGGGGGTCTGTAAAAGGTTTGACCAGGATCACACTCTGATTAGTACCAGGGGGTCTGTAAGAGGTTTGACCAGTATCATACTCTGATTAGTACCATGGGTTTGACCAGGATCACACTCTGATTAGTACCAGGGGGCCTACAAGAGGTTTGACCAGGATCACACTCTGATTAGTACCAGGGGGTCTGTAAGAGGTTTGACCAGGATCACACTCTGATTAGTACCAGGGGGTCTGTAAGAGGTTTGACCAGGATCATACTCTGATTAGTACCAGGGGGTCTGTAAGAGGTTTGACCAGGATCATACTCTGATTAGTACCAGGGGGTCTGTAAGAGGTTTGACCAGGATCACACTCTGAGTAGTACCAGGGGGTCTGTAAGAGGTTTGACCAGGATCATACTCTGATTAGTACCAGGGGGTCTGTAAGAGGTTTGACCAGGATCATACTCTGATTAGTACCAGGCGGTCTGTAAGAGGTTTGACCAGGATCATACTCTGATTAGTACCAGGGGGTCTGACCAGGATCACACTCTGAATAGTACCAGGGGGTCTGTAACAGAGGGAACAATACTTGATAGCCAAACTGAATTAAACTGGCCACATTGTTTTCCTAGCTGATTAGTATGCTCAGACATTTACATAATAGACTGATTATTGACTAATCAATGAACTTTAATCGCAACCCCGTAAATCTGCCAATAGCCAAAACAAATCAAGACTTAGCCTCTACGACTTTGATACCTTGCCGTGGAGGTGCATTAATGCGCTTTATTGACAGTCTCCCAGAACATAGCAATCAGCATACAGACAAGTACAAAGACGTCAAAATACCACTTCTGTTTCTGGGGCACAGAGGGAGTCAGGGTCGACATACTATCACATATAGTGCAATCGGTAGGTGTTCAGGCTTGTTCTGACATGCACTGTCAACTATGGGACCTTATATAGACAGGTTTGCGCCGTTCCAAATCATGCGCAATCAATTGAATTTACCACAGGTGGACTCCAATCAAGTTGTAGAAACATCGCAAGGATGATTAGTGGAAACAGGATGCACCTGAGCTCAATTTCGAGTCTCGTCGCAAAGGATCTGAATAGTTATGATTCTGTTTCTGCGATAACGTTTCTTTTACAAGTCTTCCGAAGTATTGTGTTTAGCCTCCACGGTGTAGCAACGGAGAAACATAGACTGTATTTCTCTGGCAGTACGTGCAGTCAGGAGTTATTATGGAAACACGGTCATTTCGCTGGCCAATTACCGTCATTCAAAAGCTCTACTTGCAACAAAATGCAGGAAGGAGATTTATCAAAAGATTATCTTTAAACATCGTCTGTTTTAAACTGGTATCTGGGGTTTTCAGAAAGGGTATATTTTATATTTAAACATTTCTTTTCACACATCACTCTCTGTTAATCTAACCTACTCAACGCCTAGCTCTTCAGGTGTAAAACATTCGTTCTACAAACTTTAAAAATATATATGTTTTCTTTGCTTATAAAACAACAAAGTGTTTCTTTGGTTGGCTTCACTTGACACATAGTTGTGAATACAGGCAGCAGGGGGATCACATACAGTGTGTTATCCCCATTCGACACAGTGTGTTATCCCCATTCGACACAGTGTGTTATCCCCATTCGACACAGTGTGTTATCCCCATTCGACACAGTGTGTTAGCCCCATTCGACACAGTGTGTTAGCCCCATTCAACACAGTGTGTTAGCCCCATTCGACACAGTGTGTTAGCCCCATTCGACACAGTGTGTTATCCCCATTCGACACAGTGTGTTAGCCCCATTCGACACAGTGTGTTAGCCCCATTCGACACAGTGTGTTATCCCCATTCGACACAGTGTGTTAGCCCCATTCGACACAGTGTGTTATCCCCATTCGACACAGTGTGTTAGCCCCATTCGACACAGTGTGTTAGCCCCATTCAACACAGTGTGTTAGCCCCATTCAACACAGTGTGTTAGCCCCATTCGACACAGTGTGTTAGCCCCATTCAACACAGTGTGTTAGCCCCATTCGACACAGTGTGTTATCCCCATTCGACACAGTGTGTTAGCCCCATTCGACACAGTGTGTTAGCCCCATTCAACACAGTGTGTTAGCCCCATTCAACACAGTGTGTTAGCCCCATTCGACACAGTGTGTTAGCCCCATTCAACACAGTGTGTTAGCCCCATTCGACACAGTGTTAGCCCCATTCGACACAGTGTGTTAGCCCCATTCGACACAGTGTGTTATCCCCATTCGACACAGTGTGTTATCCCCATTCGACACAGTGTGTTATCCCCATTCGACACAGTGTGTTATCCCCATTCGACACAGTGTGTTATCCCCATTCGACACAGTGTGTTATCCCCATTCGACACAGTGTGTTAGCCCCATTCAACACAGTGTGTTAGCCCCATTCGACACAGTGTGTTATCCCCATTCGACACAGTGTGTTATCCCCATTCGACACAGTGTGTTATCCCCATTCGACACAGTGTGTTATCCCCATTCGACACAGTGTGTTATCCCCATTCGACACAGTGTGTTAGCCCCATTCGACACAGTGTGTTAGCCCCATTCGACACAGTGTGTTATCCCCATTCGACACAGTGTGTTATCCCCATTCGACACAGTGTGTTATCCCCATTCGACACAGTGTGTTAGCCCCATTCGACACAGTGTGTTAGCCCCATTCGACACAGTGTGTTATCTCCATTCGACACAGTGTGTTATCCCCATTCGACACAGTGTGTTATCCCCATTCGACACAGTGTGTTATCCCCATTCGACACAGTGTGTTATCCCCATTCGACACAGTGTGTTATCCCCATTCGACACAGTGTGTTATCCCCATTCGACACAGTGTGTTATCCCCATTCGACACAGTGTGTTATCCCCATTCGACACAGTGTGTTAGCCCCATTCGACACAGTGTGTTATCCCCATTCGACACAGTGTGTTAGCACAGAAATACAGCTAACTGTGATATTTGTGAAATAGACAGTTTGACTCATTTCTGTCTCCTACCCAAACACGCACATATCCGACAGTCACTTAATTCCAGTCAGGTGATTCTGAACTCTAAACAACCTGACTTTGACCTCATTAATTGATTTCACAGGGAGTCAGTCTTTCATACCTTTTAAAACTAGGGAACGCTAGGAAGTAGAAACCCACTGGTCTGAACTTCTGCCGACATAATACTAGTATGATAATAGGATGCCTGAGGGCACTGAGAGGAATTTAAATTAATTCCACCAGCCAATGATATTCTCTGATGGTCCAAGACCCAAACGTCCTAGTTTTATTTTCGGGTGTATGTCTTCATATCTTAACTAATTTGTAAGCTGGCACCTCACGTTCATCCCAGACCTTCAGACTGCGGAGAAGAATAAATATTTAACCCATCGAGACACAGAGAAAGAATAACAAGTCGTCTCCTTCTTCTTCTTCTTTTTCTTTTGTTAGTTGTTGGTTTATTAAAACCAACAATCTACCAAATCAGAGTTACATCTCATTCACAGCAGGCTGGTTGTTTTCACCGATCAGGAAGCACTGGGTAAAAGTATACATCAATACAATACACATAACTATTATTCTGATCATGTTTATCCTTCAATAAATCCTTGGGTGATAGAAGGTTTCAACAAAACAGAGACCAGGCTGTGTTGTTTTGAGTTAGTTAATTTGATGAAGATGATGACTCTGAACTCATGCCTTGTCAATCAATGTTAACCGTATGAGTCCCGAGACCCCAGCCCCACCCCCCAAAAATCAGCTTTTCATTTATCTGACTTTAATTTATCTGCATTTGCAGCCCTTATATTTAGCCCCACTATGAATGTGATTTATCTGCATTTGCAGCCCTTATATTTAGCCCCACTATGAATGTGATTTATCTGCATTTGCAGCCCTTATATTTAGCTCCACTATGGATGTGTTTGTACCATTTCCCTTTCAGGACAAGCAGGACCTCATGTAGAACAGAACACAAAACTATTAAAAACAAAGATCCGCCTGTTAAAAACCTGTTAAAAATGTTGCTACCAATGGATTCAGAAAACAATAGACGAATTCAAGTCTGTAGCTTCAACACTGTTTAGAAGGGGTTTATGAGGGTGTCAGGGTAGCCTAGTGGTTAGAGTGTAGAGGAGGCAGGGTAGTCTAGTGGTTAGAGTGTAGAGGTGGCAGGGTAGCCTAGTGGTTAGAGTGTAGAGGCGGCAGGGTAGCCTAGTGGTTAGAGTGTAGAGAGGGCAGGGTAGCCTAGTGGTTAGAGTGTAGAGGTGGCAGGGTAGCCTAGTGGTTAGAGTGTAGAGGTGGCAGGGTAGCCTAGTGGTTAGAGTGTAGAGGTGTCAGGGCAGCCTAGTGGTTAGAGTGTAGAGGTGTCAGGGCAGCCTAGTGGTTAGAGTGTAGAGGAGGCAGGGTAGCCTAGTGGTTAGAGTGTAGAGAGGGCAGGGTAGCCTAGTGGTTAGAGTGTAGAGGTGGCAGGGTAGCCTAGTGGTTAGAGTGTAGAGAGGGCAGGGTAGCCTAGTGGTTAGAGTGTAGAGGTGGCAGGGTAGCCTAGTGGTTAGAGTGTAGAGGTGTCAGGGCAGCCTAGTGGTTAGAGTGTAGAGGTGTCAGGGCAGCCTAGTGGTTAGAGTGTAGAGGAGGCAGGGTAGCCTAGTGGTTAGAGTGTAGAGGAGGCAGGGTAGCCTAGTGGTTAGAGTGTAGAGGTGGCAGGGTAGCCTAGTGGTTAGAGTGTAGAGGTGGCAGGGTAGTCTAGTGGTTAGAGTGTAGATGTGGCAGGGTAGCCTAGTGGTTAGAGTGTAGAGAGGGCAGGGTAGCCTAGTGGTTAGAGCACATATGTCAGAGTCAAGGCCCGCGGGCCACATCCGGCCCGCAAGAAGGTTTTTTACGGCCCCTGGGATGATCTTGATTTATTATTAGAACCGGCCCGCAGCAAGCCGGCAGCCCGCAGATCTTTTACACGCACCAATACTACATTTCCCACAATGCAAAGGTGACGCACCGAGCAGTAGGCTGCTTCATTTCAATATTTATTGGCACAGCAGTCGTCAGCATCACAGTAAAATTAACTTTCAGATACCCATCAAAAATGGCAAAACGGAAGGTGGATACTGAGAACCGGGGGTTTCAAACAAGGTGGGAGTCGGAGTATATGTTCACAAAGGTAGCTGGAAAACCTGTGTGTCTTCTGTGTGGAGAAAGTGTGGCGGTACTGAAAGAGTATAATCTGAGACGACATTATGAAACGAAACACGCGGACAAAAACAAGAATATGGACATGGAACAAAGGCTACAAAAGGCAGAGGAATTAAAACGAGGCCTCAAATCTCGACAGGCTCTGTTCAAAAAGCCAAATCACAAGGCCAGGCTGCTGTCAAGGCCAGTTTTATTTTGCAGAAGAGATCAGGCTAAATCAGCCCGGCCATTTACGGAGGGGGATTTCATCAAAAACTGCATGATTAAAGTTTGTGACGAAGTTTGCCCAGAAAAAAGGCAACTCTTTTTAAATGTGAGTCTGAGCAGAAACACCATTGCCGAGAGAGTAGACCAGTTGTCCATCAATCTAAAAGAGCAGCTTGTGAAAAAGGGAAAAGATTTTATTGCATATTCCTTGGCTGTGGATGAGAGCACCGACATTTCTGACATTGCCCAGTTGTCAATTTTCATCCGCGGAGTGGACTCCAACCTAAGCGTGACAGAGGAGTTTTTGGCTTTACGTCCTATGCATGGCACAACTACGGGGCATGATTTGTATGAAGATGTGTAAATGAGATGGAGCTGCCTTGGGAAAAACTCGTGGGTTTGACAACCGACGGAGCACCTGCGATGTGTGGACACAGGAGCGGACTGGTGGCGAAGATACGGGAAAAGATGCAAGAGGAAAACGCGACAGGTGAGCTGACAGCTTATCATTGTATCATACACCAGGAAGTGGCAGCGGTAAAGCCTTGAAAATGGAGCATGTAATGAGCATCATCACGCGCACAGTTAACTTTATCAGAGCCAAAGGTTTGAATCACCGCCAGTTCAAGGCATTTCTGACGGAGTTAGAAACGGAGCATGGTGATTTGCCTTATCACACAGAGGTGCGATGGCTAAGCCAGGGAAAGGTGCTTCAAAGATGTTTCGAGCTTCGTGAGGAGATTTGTCTGTTCTTGGACAGCAAAGGGAAAGACACAACACAACTCCGAGACGAAATGTTTCTGTGTGAAATGGCTTTTCTGTGTGACATTACGAGTCATCTGAATGCAATAAACTTGCAGCTGCAGGGTCGGGATCGTGTCATCTCTGATATGTACAGTACAGTGAAGGCATTTAAAACCAAACTGACTCTGTGGGAGACGCAGATGCGGAAAGAAAATTTGAGCCACTTTCCCAGCTGCCAGACCATGAAAGAGAAGCTCTCTACCAGTCGGTTCCCGAGCACACAGTTGGCTGATAAAATAGGTATGCTTGCCGCTGACTTTCGACGCCGATTTGCTGACTTTGAAGCACAAAAAGCAGGTTGGAACTGCTCGGTAACCCATTTGCTGTTGACGTGAAAGCTCACCACCAAACCTCCAAATGGAGTTGATTGACCTCCAATGCAATGATGCACTGAGGGCAAAATATGCGGCAGTGGGTGCTGCGGAGTTCGCCCGTTTCCTCCCGGCACAATGCCCCAGCTGCGCATCCAGGCTGCTCAAACGTTGTCTATGTTTGGCAGCACATACCTGTGTGAACAACTGTTTTCTTTGATGAACCTGAACAAAACATCACACAGAAGTCGACTTACTGCTGAACACCTCCACTCAATTCTGAGGATTTCTTCAGCTCAGAGCCTTACCCCGAACATTGATGAACTTGTGGAAAAGATGGGACACCACCAAGTATCACCTCAACCTCAAACAAGTGAACATTACTGTGCAATCACATATTTAGAGTTTTTACTCAGTTCAAGTTTAAAAGTTAAAATTTAATATTTGTTTTCACTGCATGTTACTTCTCCTTAAACAAAGTGTTGTTTTTGATTAATAGATTTTTGCACTTTATTTTTTTGTATTTCAATCCAATTATATTTTAAAAATATTTCAGTTGAGTGGATGATAGAAAATTGCTATTATTGTTTTTCTTTGAAGTAAATTTAGCCCACTTTTGCTAAAATAGAAAATATAGTCTACTGATGGTGCCTTGAATACCGGTTTCTTTTATTTAATGTTCATGTTATGGGGATATTTATATAAAGGAAATTTGTCTTTTGTGTCTGTTGAAAATTAAAGATTACTGACAGAGCCATAAGAAAATATTGCTTTATTTATCTGATCATATTGTAATATATTTGTTAGGTTTTCAGTAGGTTCAATTAGGTTCACTAGACTATATGCGTCATTTAAAAAAATTTCAATGAACATTCGAACAGTCCGGCCCTCGTCTTGTAGCTGATTTTTTTATTTGGCCCTCCGTCCATTTGACTTTGACACCCCTGGGTTAGAGTGTAGAGGTGGCAGGGTAGCCTAGTGGTTAGAGTGTAGAGGTGGCAGGTAGCCTAGTGGTTAGAGTGTAGAGGTGGCAGGGTAGCCTAGTGGTTAGAGTGTAGAGGTGGCAGGGTAGTCTAGTGGTTAGAGTGTAGAGGTGGCAGGGTAGCCTAGTGGTTAGAGTGTAGAGAGGGCAGGGTAGCCTAGTGGTTAGAGTGTAGAGGTGGCAGGGTAGCCTAGTGGTTAAAGTGTAGAGAGGGCAGGGTAGCCTAGTGGTTAGAGTGTAGAGGTGGCAGGGTAGCCTAGTGGTTAGAGTGTAGAGGTGGCAGGGTAGCCTAGTGGTTAGAGTGTAGAGGTGGCAGGGTAGCCTAGTGGTTAGAGTGTAGAGGTGGCAGGGTAGCCTAGTGGTTAGAGTGTAGAGGTGGCAGGGTAGCCTAGTGGTTAGAGTGTAGAGGTGGCAGGGTAGTCTAGTGGTTAGAGTGTAGAGGTGGCAGGGTAGCCTAGTGGTTAGAGTGTGGAGGTGGCAGGGTAGCCTAGTGGTTAGAGTGTAGAGGTGGCAGGGTAGCCTAGTGGTTAGAGTGTAGAGGTGGCAGGGTAGCCTAGTGGTTAGAGTGTAGAGGTGGCAGGGTAGTCTAGTGGTTAGAGTGTAGAGGTGGCAGGGTAGCCTAGTGGTTAGAGTGTAGAGGTGGCAGGGTAGCCTAGTGGTTAGAGTGTAGAGGTGGCAGGGTAGCCTAGTGGTTAGAGTGTAGAGAGGGCAGGGTAGCCTAGTGGTTAGAGTGTAGAGGTGGCAGGGTAGCCTAGTGGTTAGAGTGTAGAGGTGGCAGGGTAGCCTAGTGGTTAGAGTGTAGAGGTGGCAGGGTAGCCTAGTGGTTAGAGTGTAGAGGTGGCAGGGTAGTCTAGTGGTTAGAGTGTAGAGGTGGCAGGGTAGCCTAGTGGTTAGAGTGTAGAGGTGGCAGGGTAGTCTAGTGGTTAGAGTGTAGAGGTGGCAGGGTAGCCTAGTGGTTAGAGTGTAGAGAGGGCAGGGTAGCCTAGTGGTTAGAGTGTAGAGGTGGCAGGTAGCCTAGTGGTTAGAGTGTAGAGAGGGCAGGGTAGCCTAGTGGTTAGAGTGTAGAGGTGGCAGGGTAGCCTAGTGGTTAGAGTGTAGAGGTGGCAGGGTAGCCTAGTGGTTAGAGTGTAGAGGTGGCAGGGTAGCCTAGTGGTTAGAGTGTAGAGGTGGCAGGGTAGCCTAGTGGTTAGAGTGTAGAGGTGGCAGGGTAGCCTAGTGGTTAGAGTGTAGAGGTCGCAGGGTAGCCTAGTGGTTAGAGTGTAGAGGTGGCAGGGTAGCCTAGTGGTTAGAGTGTAGAGGTGGCAGGGTAGCCTAGTGGTTAGAGTGTAGAGGTGGCAGGGTAGTCTAGTGGTTAGAGTGTAGAGGTGGCAGGGTAGCCTAGTGGTTAGAGTGTAGAGGAGGCAGGGTAGCCTAGTGGTTAGAGTGTAGAGGCGGCAGGGCAGCCTAGTGGTTAGAGTGTAGAGGAGGCAGGGTAGCCTAGTGGTTAGAGTGTAGAGGAGGCAGGGTAGCCTAGTGGTTAGAGTGTAGAGGTGGCAGGGTAGCCTAGTGGTTAGAGTGTAGAGGTGGCAGGGTAGCCTAGTGGTTAGAGTGTAGAGGTGGCAGGGTAGCCTAGTGGTTAGAGTGTAGAGGTGGCAGGGTAGCCTAGTGGTTAGAGTGTAGAGGTGGCAGGGTAGTCTAGTGGTTAGAGTGTAGAGGAGGCAGGGTAGCCTAGTGGTTAGAGTGTAGAGGAGGCAGGGTAGCCTAGTGGTTAGAGTGTAGAGGCGGCAGGGTAGCCTAGTGGTTAGAGTGTAGAGGTGGCAGGGTAGCCTAGTGGTTAGAGTGTAGAGGTGGCAGGGTAGCCTAGTGGTTAGAGTGTAGAGGCGGCAGGGCAGCCTAGTGGTTAGAGTGTGGAGAGGGCAGGGTAGCCTAGTGGTTAGAGTGTAGAGGTGGCAGGGTAGCCTAGTGGTTAGAGTGTAGAGGTGGCAGGGTAGCCTAGTGGTTAGAGTGTAGAGGAGGCAGGGTAGCCTAGTGGTTAGAGTGTAGAGGTGGCAGGGTAGCCTAGTGGTTAGAGTGTAGAGGAGGCAGGGTAGCCTAGTGGTTAGAGTGTAGAGGTGGCAGGGTAGCCTAGTGGTTAGAGTGTAGAGGTGGCAGGGTAGTCTAGTGGTTAGAGTGTAGAGGTGGCAGGGTAGCCTAGTGGTTAGAGTGTAGAGAGGGCAGGGTAGCCTAGTGGTTAGAGTGTAGAGGTGGCAGGGTAGCCTAGTGGTTAGAGTGTAGAGGTGGCAGGGTAGCCTAGTGGTTAGAGTGTAGAGGTGGCAGGTAGCCTAGTGGTTAGAGTGTAGAGGTGGCAGGGTAGCCTAGTGGTTAGAGTGTAGAGAGGGCAGGGTAGCCTAGTGGTTAGAGTGTAGAGGTGGCAGGGTAGCCTAGTGGTTAGAGTGTAGAGGTGGCAGGGTAGCCTAGTGGTTAGAGTGTAGAGGTGGCAGGGTAGCCTAGTGGTTAGAGTGTAGAGGTGGCAGGGTAGCCTAGTGGTTAGAGTGTAGAGGTGGCAGGGTAGCCTAGTGGTTAGAGTGTAGAGGTGGCAGGGTAGCCTAGTGGTTAGAGTGTAGAGGTGGCAGGGTAGCCTAGTGGTTAGAGTGTAGAGGTGGCAGGGTAGCCTAGTGGTTAGGAGTGTAGAGGTGGCAGGGCAGCCTAGTGGTTAGAGTGTAGAGGTGGCAGGGTAGCCTAGTGGTTAGAGTGTAGAGGTGGCAGGGTAGCCTAGTGGTTAGAGTGTAGAGGTGGCAGGGTAGCCTAGTGGTTAGAGTGTAGAGGTGGCAGGGTAGCCTAGTGGTTAGAGTGTAGAGGTGGCAGGGTAGTCTAGTGGTTAGAGTGTAGAGGTGGCAGGGTAGCCTAGTGGTTAGAGTGTAGAGGCGGCAGGGTAGCCTAGTGGTTAGAGTGTAGAGGTGGCAGGGTAGTCTAGTGGTTAGAGTGTAGAGGTGGCAGGGTAGCCTAGTGGTTAGAGTGTAGAGCTGGCAGGGTAGCCTAGTGGTTAGAGTGTAGATGCGGCAGGGTAGCCTAGTGGTTAGAGTGTAGAGAGGGCAGGGTAGCCTAGTGGTTAGAGTGTAGAGGTGGCAGGGTAGCCTAGTGGTTAGAGTGTAGAGGTGGCAGGGTAGCCTAGTGGTTAGAGTGTAGACGTGGCAGGGTAGCCTAGTGGTTAGAGTGTAGAGGTGGCAGGGTAGTCTAGTGGTTAGAGTGTAGAGGTGGCAGGGTAGCCTAGTGGTTAGAGTGTAGAGAGGGCAGGGTAGCCTAGTGGTTAGAGTGTAGAGGTGGCAGGGTAGCCTAGTGGTTAGAGTGTAGAGGTGGCAGGGTAGCCTAGTGGTTAGAGTGTAGAGGTGGCAGGGTAGCCTAGTGGTTAGAGTGTAGAGGTGGCAGGGTAGCCTAGTGGTTAGAGTGTAGAGGTGGCAGGGCAGCCTAGTGGTTAGAGTGTAGAGGTGGCAGGGTAGCCTAGTGGTTAGAGTGTAGAGGTGGCAGGGTAGCCTAGTGGTTAGAGTGTAGAGGTGGCAGGGTAGCCTAGTGGTTAGAGTGTAGAGGTGGCAGGGTAGCCTAGTGGTTAGAGTGTAGAGGTGGCAGGGTAGCCTAGTGGTTAGAGTGTAGAGGTGGCAGGGTAGCCTAGTGGTTAGAGTGTAGAGGTGGCAGGGTAGCCTAGTGGTTAGAGTGTAGAGGTGGCAGGGTAGCCTAGTGGTTAGAGTGTAGAGGTGGCAGGGTAGCCTAGTGATTAGAGTGTAGAGGTGGCAGGGTAGCCTAGTGGTTAGAGTGTAGAGGTGGCAGGGTAGCCTAGTGGTTAGAGTGTAGAGGTGGCAGGGTAGCCTAGTGGTTAGAGTGTAGAGGTGGCAGGGTAGCCTAGTGGTTAGAGTGTAGAGGTGGCAGGGTAGCCTAGTGGTTAGAGTGTAGAGGTGGCAGGGTAGCCTAGTGGTTAGAGTGTAGAGGTGGCAGGGTAGTCTAGTGGTTAGAGTGTAGAGGTGGCAGGGTAGCCTAGTGGTTAGAGTGTAGAGAGGGCAGGGTAGCCTAGTGGTTAGAGTGTAGAGGTGGCAGGGTAGCCTAGTGGTTAGAGTGTAGAGGTGGCAGGGTAGCCTAGTGGTTAGAGTGTAGAGGTGGCAGGTAGCCTAGTGGTTAGAGTGTAGAGAGGGCAGGGTAGCCTAGTGGTTAGAGTGTAGAGGTGGCAGGGTAGCCTAGTGGTTAGAGTGTAGAGGTGGCAGGGTAGCCTAGTGGTTAGAGTGTAGAGGTGGCAGGGTAGCCTAGTGGTTAGAGTGTAGAGGTGGCAGGGTAGTCTAGTGGTTAGAGTGTAGAGGTGGCAGGGTAGCCTAGTGGTTAGAGTGTAGAGCTGGCAGGGTAGCCTAGTGGTTAGAGTGTAGATGCGGCAGGGTAGCCTAGTGGTTAGAGTGTAGAGAGGGCAGGGTAGCCTAGTGGTTAGAGTGTAGAGGTGGCAGGGTAGCCTAGTGGTTAGAGTGTAGAGGTGGCAGGGTAGCCTAGTGGTTAGAGTGTAGAGGTGGCAGGGTAGCCTAGTGGTTAGAGTGTAGAGGTGGCAGGGTAGTCTAGTGGTTAGAGTGTAGAGGTGGCAGGGTAGCCTAGTGGTTAGAGTGTAGAGAGGGCAGGGTAGCCTAGTGGTTAGAGTGTAGAGGTGGCAGGGTAGCCTAGTGGTTAGAGTGTAGAGGTGGCAGGGTAGCCTAGTGGTTAGAGTGTAGAGGTGGCAGGTAGCCTAGTGGTTAGAGTGTAGAGAGGGCAGGGTAGCCTAGTGGTTAGAGTGTAGAGGTGGCAGGGTAGCCTAGTGGTTAGAGTGTAGAGGTGGCAGGGTAGCCTAGTGGTTAGAGTGTAGAGGTGGCAGGGTAGCCTAGTGGTTAGGAGTGTAGAGGTGGCAGGGCAGCCTAGTGGTTAGAGTGTAGAGGTGGCAGGGCAGCCTAGTGGTTAGAGTGTAGAGGTGGCAGGGTAGCCTAGTGGTTAGAGTGTAGAGGTGGCAGGGTAGCCTAGTGGTTAGAGTGTAGAGGTGGCAGGGTAGCCTAGTGGTTAGAGTGTAGAGGTGGCAGGGTAGCCTAGTGGTTAGAGTGTAGAGGTGGCAGGGTAGCCTAGTGGTTAGAGTGTAGAGGTGGCAGGGTAGCCTAGTGGTTAGAGTGTAGAGGTGGCAGGGTAGCCTAGTGGTTAGAGTGTAGAGGCGGCAGGGTAGCCTAGTGGTTAGAGTGTAGAGGTGGCAGGGTAGCCTAGTGGTTAGAGTGTAGAGGAGGCAGGGTAGCCTAGTGGTTAGAGTGTAGACGCGGCAGGGCAGCCTAGTGGTTAGAGTGTAGAGGAGGCAGGGTAGCCTAGTGGTTAGAGTGTAGAGGAGGCAGGGTAGCCTAGTGGTTAGAGTGTAGAGGTGGCAGGGTAGCCTAGTGGTTAGAGTGTAGAGGTGGCAGGGTAGTCTAGTGGTTAGAGTGTAGAGGTGGCAGGGTAGCCTAGTGGTTAGAGTGTAGAGGTGGCAGGGTAGTCTAGTGGTTAGAGTGTAGAGGTGGCAGGGTAGCCTAGTGGTTAGAGTGTAGAGCTGGCAGGGTAGCCTAGTGGTTAGAGTGTAGAGGCGGCAGGGTAGCCTAGTGGTTAGAGTGTAGAGGTGGCAGGGTAGCCTAGTGGTTAGAGTGTAGAGGTGGCAGGGTAGCCTAGTGGTTAGAGTGTAGAGGTGGCAGGGTAGCCTAGTGGTTAGAGTGTAGAGGAGGCAGGGTAGCCTAGTGGTTAGAGTGTAGAGGCGGCAGGGTAGCATAGTGGTTAGAGTGTAGAGGAGGCAAGGTAGCCTAGTGGTTAGAGTGTAGAGGAGGCAGGGTAGCCTAGTGGTTAGGGTGTAGAGGTGGCAGGGTAGCCTAGTGGTTAGAGTGTAGAGGAGGCAGGGTAGCCTAGTGGTTAGAGTGTAGAGGTGGCAGGGTAGCCTAGTGGTTAGAGTGTAGAGGTGGCAGGGTAGCCTAGTGGTTAGAGTGTAGAGGAGGCAGGGTAGCCTAGTGGTTAGAGTGTAGAGGTGGCAGGGTAGCCTAGTGGTTAGAGTGTAGAGGTGGCAGGGTAGCCTAGTGGTTAGAGTGTAGAGGTGGCAGGGTAGCCTAGTGGTTAGAGTGTAGAGGTGGCAGGGTAGCCTAGTGGTTAGAGTGTAGAGGTGGCAGGGTAGTCTAGTGGTTAGAGTGTAGAGGTGGCAGGGTAGCCTAGTGGTTAGAGTGTAGAGGCGGCAGGGTAGCCTAGTGGTTAGAGTGTAGAGGTGGCAGGGTAGCCCTAGTGGTTAGAGTGTAGAGGTGGCAGGGTAGCCTAGTGGTTAGAGTGTAGAGCTGGCAGGGTAGCCTAGTGGTTAGGGTGTAGAGGTGGCAGGGTAGCCTAGTGGTTAGAGTGTAGAGGAGGCAGGGTAGCCTAGTGGTTAGAGTGTAGAGGTGGCAGGGTAGCCTAGTGGTTAGAGTGTAGAGGTGGCAGGGTAGCCTAGTGGTTAGAGTGTAGAGGAGGCAGGGTAGCCTAGTGGTTAGAGTGTAGAGGAGGCAGGGTAGCCTAGTGGTTAGAGTGTAGAGGCGGCAGGGTAGCCTAGTGGTTAGAGTGTAGAGGAGGCAAGGTAGCCTAGTGGTTAGAGTGTAGAGGAGGCAGGGTAGCCTAGTGGTTAGGGTGTAGAGGTGGCAGGGTAGCCTAGTGTTTAGAGTGTAGAGAGGGCAGGGTAGCCTAGTGGTTAGAGTGTAGAGGTGGCAGGGTAGCCTAGTGGTTAGAGTGTAGAGGTGGCAGGGTAGCCTAGTGGTTAGAGTGTAGAGGTGGCAGGGTAGCCTAGTGGTTAGAGTGTAGAGGAGGCAGGGGGCAGCCTAGTGGTTAGAGTGCAGAGGCGGCAGGGCAGCCTAGTGGTTAGAGTGTAGAGGAGGCAGGGTAGCCTAGTGGTTAGAGTGTAGAGGAGGCAGGGTAGCCTAGTGGTTAGAGTGTAGAGGTGGCAGGGTAGCCTAGTGGTTAGAGTGTAGAGGTGGCAGGGTAGCCTAGTGGTTAGAGTGTAGAGGTGGCAGGGTAGCCTAGTGGTTAGAGTGTAGAGAGGGCAGGGTAGCCTAGTGGTTAGAGTGTAGAGGTGGCAGGGTAGCCTAGTGGTTAGAGTGTAGAGGTGGCAGGGTAGCCTAGTGGTTAGAGTGTAGAGGTGGCAGGGTAGCCTAGTGGTTAGAGTGTAGAGGTGGCAGGGTAGTCTAGTGGTTAGAGTGTAGAGGAGGCAAGGTAGCCTAGTGGTTAGAGTGTAGAGGAGGCAGGGTAGCCTAGTGGTTAGGGTGTAGAGGTGGCAGGGTAGCCTAGTGGTTAGAGTGTAGAGAGGGCAGGGTAGCCTAGTGGTTAGAGTGTAGAGGAGGCAGGGTAGCCTAGTGGTTAGAGTGTAGAGGCGGCAGGGCAGCCTAGTGGTTAGAGTGTAGAGGAGGCAGGGTAGCCTAGTGGTTAGAGTGTAGAGGAGGCAGGGTAGCCTAGTGGTTAGAGTGTAGAGGTGGCAGGGTAGCCTAGTGGTTAGAGTGTAGAGGTGGCAGGGTAGCCTAGTGGTTAGAGTGTAGAGGTGGCAGGGTAGCCTAGTTGTTAGAGTGTAGAGAGGGCAGGGTAGCCTAGTGGTTAGAGTGTAGAGGTGGCAGGGTAGCCTAGTGGTTAGAGTGTAGAGGTGGCAGGGTAGCCTAGTGGTTAGAGTGTAGAGGTGGCAGGGTAGCCTAGTGGTTAGAGTGTAGAGGTGGCAGGGTAGTCTAGTGGTTAGAGTGTAGAGGAGGCAAGGTAGCCTAGTGGTTAGAGTGTAGAGGAGGCAGGGTAGCCTAGTGGTTAGGGTGTAGAGGTGGCAGGGTAGCCTAGTGGTTAGAGTGTAGAGAGGGCAGGGTAGCCTAGTGGTTAGAGTGTAGAGGTGGCAGGGTAGCCTAGTGGTTAGAGTGTAGAGGTGGCAGGGTAGCCTAGTGGTTAGAGTGTAGAGGTGGCAGGGTAGCCTAGTGGTTAGAGTGTAGAGGAGGCAGGGTAGCCTAGTGGTTAGAGTGTAGAGGCGGCAGGGCAGCCTAGTGGTTAGAGTGTAGAGGCGGCAGGGCAGCCTAGTGGTTAGAGTGTAGAGGAGGCAGGGTAGCCTAGTGGTTAGAGTGTAGAGGAGGCAGGGTAGCCTAGTGGTTAGAGTGTAGAGGTGGCAGGGTAGCCTAGTGGTTAGAGTGTAGAGGTGGCAGGGTAGCCTAGTGGTTAGAGTGTGGAGGTGGCAGGGTAGCCTAGTGGTTAGAGTGTAGAGAGGGCAGGGTAGCCTAGTGGTTAGAGTGTAGAGGTGGCAGGGCAAGCCTAGTGGTTAGAGTGTAGAGGTGGCAGGGCAGCCTAGTGGTTAGAGTGTAGAGGTGGCAGGGTAGCCTAGTGGTTAGAGTGCAGAGGTGGCAGGGTAGTCTAGTGGTTAGAGTGTAGAGGGCAGGGGTAGCCTAGTGGTTAGAGTGTAGAGGTGGCAGGGTAGCCTAGTGGTTAGAGTGTAGAGGCGGCAGGGTAGCCTAGTGGTTAGAGTGTAGAGGAGGCAGGGTAGCCCAGTGGTTAGAGTGTAGAGGTGGCAGGTAGCCTAGTGGTTAGAGTGTAGAGGAGGCAGGGTAGCCTAGTGGTTAGAGTGTAGAGGTGGGCAGGGTAGCCTAGTGGTTAGAGTGTAGAGGTGGCAGGGTAGCCTAGTGGTTAGAGTGTAGAGGTGGCAGGGTAGCCTAGTGGTTAGAGTGCAGAGGTGGCAGGGTAGCCTAGTGGTTAGAGGTAGAGGTGGCAGGGTAGCCTAGTGGTTAGAGGTAGAGGTGGCAGGGGTAGCCTAGTGGTTAGAGTGTAGAGGTGGCAGGGTAGCCTAGTGGTTAGAGTGTAGAGGTGGCAGGGTAGCCTAGTGGTTAGAGTGTAGAGTGGCAGGGTAGCCTAGTGGTTAGAGTGTAGAGGTGGCAGGGTAGTCTAGTGGTTAGAGTGTAGAGGTGGCAGGGTAGCCCTAGTGGTTAGAGTGTAGAGGCGGCAGGGTAGCCTAGTGGTTAGAGTGTAGAGGTAGGCAGTAGCCTAGTGGTTAGAGTGTAGAGGTGGCAGGGTAGCCTAGTGGTTAGAGTGTAGAGCTGGCAGGGTAGCCTAGTGGTTAGAGTGTAGAGGCGGCAGGGCAGCCTAGTGGTTAGAGTGTAGAGGTGGCAGGGTAGCCTAGTGGTTAGAGTGCAGAGGTGGCAGGCAGCCTAGTGGTTAGAGTGAGAGGAGGCAGGTAGCCTAGTGGTTAGAGTGCAGAGGAGAGGTAGCCTAGTGGTTAGAGTGCAGAGGTGCAGGGTAGCCTAGTGGTTAGAGTGTAGAGGTGGCAGGGTAGCCTAGTGGTTAGAGTGTAGAGGTGGCAGGTAGCCTAGTGGTTAGAGTGTGTAGAGGTGGCAGGCAGCCTAGTGGTTAGAGTGTAGAGGAGGCAGGGTAGCCTAGTGGTTAGAGTGTAGAGGCGGCAGGGCAGCCTAGTGGTTAGAGTGTAGAGGAGGCAGGGTAGCCTAGTGGTTAGAGTGTAGAGGGCAGGGTAGCCTAGTATGAGAGTGTAGAGGTGGCAGGGTAGCCTAGTGGTTAGAGTGTAGAGGTGGCAGGGTAGCCCTGGTGGTTAGAGTAGAGGTGGCAGGGTAGCCTAGTGGTTAGAGTGTAGAGGTGGCAGGGTAGCCTAGTGGTTAGAGGAGGTGGCAGGGTAGCCTAGTGGTTAGAGTGTAGAGGTGGCAGGGTAGCCTAGTGGTTAGAGTGCAGAGGTGGGCAGGGTAGCCTAGTGGTTAGAGCAGAGGCAGGCAGCCTGAGTGCTGGGAGCAGAGGTGGCAGGCAGCCTAGTGGTTAGAGTGTAGAGGAGGGCAGGGTAGCCTAGTGGTTAGAGTGCAGAGGCAGGGTAGCCTAGTGGTTAGAGGTAGAGGTGGCAGGGCAGCCTAGTGGTTAGAGTGTAGAGGTGGCAGGGTAGCCTAGTGGTTAGAGTGTAGAGGAGGCAGGGTAGCCTAGTGGTTAGAGTGTAGAGGCGGCAGGGTAGCATAGTGGTTAGAGTGTAGAGGAGGCAAGGTAGCCTAGTGGTTAGAGGTAGAGGAGGCAGGGCAGCCTATGGGTTAGGGTGTAGAGGTGGCAGGGTAGCCTAGTGGTTAGAGTGTAGAGGAGGCAGGTAGCCTAGTGGTTAGATGTAGAGGTGGCAGGGTAGCCTAGTGGTTAGAGTGTAGAGGTGGGCAGGGTAGCCTAGTGGTTAGAGTGTAGAGGAGGCAGGGTAGCCTAGTGGTTAGAGTGCAGAGGTGGCAGGGTAGCCTAGTGGTTAGAGTGTAGAGGCAGCAGGGTAGCCTAGTGGTTAGAGAGTGTAGAGGTGGCAGGGTAGTCTAATGGTTAGAGTGTAGAGGTGGCAGGGTAGCCTAGTGGTTAGAGAGTAGAGGCGGCAGGGTAGCCTGGTGGCTGATGTAGAGGTGGCAGGGTAGTCTAGTGGTTAGAGGTAGAGGTGGCAGGTAGCCTAGTGGTTAGGAGGTAGAGCTGGCAGGTAGCCTAGTGGTTAGGGTGCAGAGGTGGCAGGGTAGCCTAGTGGTTAGAGTGTAGAGGAGGCAGGTAGCCTAGTGTTAGAGTGTAGAGGTGGCAGGTAGCCTAGTGGTTAGAGGTAGAGGTGGTAGGGTAGCCTAGTGGTTAGAGTGTAGAGGAGGCAGGGTAGCCTAGTGGTTAGAGTGTAGAGGAGGCAGGGTAGCCTAGTGGTTAGAGTGTAGAGGCGGCAGGGTAGCCTAGTGGTTAGAGTGCAGAGGAGGCAAGGTAGCCTAGTGGTTAGAGTGTAGAGGAGGCAGGGTAGCCTAGTGGTTAGGGTGTGTAGAGGTGGCAGGGCAGCCTAGTGGTTAGATGTAGAGAGAGGGCAGGGTAGCCCAGTGGCTAGAGTGCAGAGGTGGCAGGGCAGCCTCAGTGGTTAGGAGTGTAGAGGTGGCAGGGTAGCCTAGTGGTTAGAGTGTAGAGGTGGCAGGGTAGCCTAGTGGTTAGAGTGTAGAGGTGGCAGGGTAGCCTAGTGGTTAGAGTGTAGAGGTGGCAGGGTAGCCTAGTGGTTAGAGTAGAGGTGGCAGGGTAGCCTAGTGGTTAGAGTGTAGGGCAGGGTAGCCTAGTGGTTAGAGTGTAGAGGCAGGGTAGCCTAGTGGTTAGAGTGTAGAGGTGGCAGGGTAGCCTAGTGGTTAGAGTGTAGAGGTGGGCAGGGTAGCCTAGTGGTTAGAGTGTAGAGGTGGGCAGGGTAGCCTAGTGGTTAGAGTGTAGAGGTGGCAGGGTAGCCTAGTGGTTAGAGTGTGAGGTGGCAGGGTAGCCTAGTGGTTAGAGGTAGAGGTGGGCAGGGTAGCCTAGTGGTTAGAGTGTAGAGGAGGCAGGGTAGCCTAGTGGTTAGGAGTGTAGAGGCGGCAGGGTAGCATAGTGGTTAGAGTGTAGAGGAGGCAAGGTAGCCTAGTGGTTAGGAGTGTAGAGAGGAGGCAGGTAGCCTAGTGGTTAGGGTGTAGAGGTGGCAGGGTAGCCTAGTGGTTAGATGTAGAGGAGGCAGGGTAGCCTAGTGGTTAGAGTGTAGAGGTGGCAGGGTAGCCTAGTGGTTAGAGTGTAGAGGTGGCAGGGTAGCCTAGTGGTTAGAGTGTAGAGGAGGCAGGGTAGCCTAGTGGTTAGAGTGTAGAGGTGGCAGGGTAGCCTAGTGGTTAGAGTGTAGAGGTGGCAGGGTAGCCTAGTGGTTAGAGTGTAGAGGTGGCAGGGTAGCCTAGTGGTTAGAGGTAGAGGCAGGGCAGCCTAGTGGTTAGAGTGTAGAGGTGGCAGGGTAGTCTAATGGTTAGAGTGTAGAGGTGGCAGGGTAGCCTAGTGGTTAGAGTGTAGAGGCTGCAGGTAGCCTAGTGGTTAGAGTGTAGAGGTGGCAGGGTAGTCTAGTGGTTAGAGTGTAGAGGTGGCAGGGTAGCCTAGGTTAGAGTGTAGAGCTGGCAGGGTAGCCTAGTATATAGGGTGTAGAGGGGCAGGTAGCCTAGTGGTTAGGGGGTAGAGGAGGCAGGGTAGCCTAGTGGTTAGAGTGCAGAGGTGGCAGGGCAGCCTAGTGGTTAGAGTGTAGAGGCAGGGTAGCCTAGTGGTTAGAGTGTAGAGGGAGGCAGGGTAACCTAGTGGTTAGAGTGTAGAGGAGGCAGGGTAGCCTAGTGGTTAGAGTGTAGAGGCGGCAGGGTAGCCTAGTGGTTAGAGTGTAGAGGAGGCAAGGTAGCCTAGTGGTTAGAGTGCAGAGGAGGCAGGGCAGCTCTAGTGGTTAGGGGGTGTAGAGGTGGCAGGGTAGCCTAGTGGTTAGAGTGTAGAGAGAGGGCAGGGTAGCCTAGTGGTTAGAGTGTAGAGGTGGCAGGGTAGCCTAGTGGTTAGAGTGTAGAGGTGGCAGGGCAGGCCTAGTGGTTAGAGTGCAGAGGCAGGGTAGCCTAGTGGTTAGAGTGTAGAGGAGGCAGGGTAGCCTAGTGGTTAGAGTGTAGAGGCGGCAGGGCAGCCTAGTGGTTAGAGTGTAGAGGAGGCAGGGTAGCCTAGTGGTTAGAGTGTAGAGGAGGCAGGGTAGCCTAGTGGTTAGGAGGTAGAGGTGGCAGGGTAGCCTAGTGGTTAGAGGTAGAGGTGGCAGGGTAGCCTAGTGGTTAGAGTGTAGAGGTGGCAGGTAGCCTAGTGGTTAGAGTGTAGAGGGCAGGGTAGCCTAGTGGTTAGATGTAGAGTGTGGCAGGGTAGCCTAGTGGTTAGAGGTAGAGGTGTACAGGGTATAGTGGTTAGAGGTAGAGGTGGCAGGGGTAGCCTAGTGGTTAGAGTGTAGAGGTGGCAGGTAGTTCAGTGGTTAGAGTGTAGAGGAGGCAAGGTAGCCTAGTGGTTAGAGTGTAGAGGAGGCAGGGTAGCCTAGTGGTTAGGGTGTAGAGGTGGCAGGGTAGCCTAGTGGTTAGAGGTAGAGAGGGCAGGGTAGCCTAGTGGTTAGAGTGCAGAGGTGGCAGGGCAGCTTAGTGGTTAGAGTGTAGAGGTGGCAGGGTAGCCTAGTGGTTATAGTGTAGAGGTGGCAGGGTAGCCTAGTGGTTAGAGTGTAGAGGAGGCAGGGGTAGCCTAGTGGTTAGAGTGCAGAGGCGGCAGGGCAGCCTAGTGTTAGAGGTAGAGGAGGCAGGGTAGCCTAGTGGTTAGAGTGCAGAGGAGGCAGGGTAGCTCTAGTGGTTAGAGTGTAGAGGTGGCAGGGTAGCCTAGTGGTTAGAGTGTAGAGGCAGGGTAGCCTAGTGGTTAGAGTGCAGAGGTGGCAGGGTAGCCTAGTGGTTAGAGTGTAGAGAGGGCAGGGTAGCCTAGTGGTTAGAGTGTAGAGGTGGCAGGGTAGCCTAGTGGTTAGAGTGTAGAGGTGGCAGGGTAGCCTAGAGGGTTAGAGTGTAGAGGTGGCAGGGTAGTCTAGTGGTTAGAGTGTAGAGGTGGCAGGGTAGCCTAGTGGTTAGAGTGTAGAGGTGGCAGGGTGCCCAGTGGTTAGAGGTAGAGGCGGCAGGGCAGCCTAGTGGTTAGAGTGCAGAGGAGGCAGGGTAGCCTAGTGGTTAGAGTGTAGAGGGTGGCAGGGCAGCCTAGTGGTTAGAGTGTAGAGGAGGCAGGGTAGCCTAGTATAGAGGTAGAGGTGGCAGGTAGCCTAGTGGTTAGAGTGTAGAGGTGGCAGGGTAGCCTAGTGGTTAGAGTGTAGAGGTGGCAGGGCAGCCTAGTGGTTAGAGTGTAGAGGTGGCAGGGTAGCCTAGTGGTTAGAGTGTAGAGGTGGCAGGGTAGCCTAGTGGTTAGAGTGTAGAGGTGGCAGGGCAGCCTAGTGGTTAGGAGGTAGAGGTGGCAGGGTAGCCTAGTGGTTAGAGTGTAGAGGTGGCAGGGTAGCCTAGTGGTTAGAGTGTAGAGGTGGCAGGGTAGCCTAGTGGTTAGAGTGCAGAGGTGGCAGGGTAGTCTAGTGGTTAGAGGTAGAGGTGGCAGGGTAGCCTAGTGGTTAGAGGTAGAGGCGGCAGGGTAGCCTAGTGGTTAGAGTGCAGAGGGTGGCAGGGTAGTCTAGTGGTTAGAGTGTGAGGCAAAGGGTAGCCCAGTGGTTAGAGTGTAGAGCTGGCAGGGTAGCCTAGTGGTTAGAGTGTAGAGGCGGCAGGGGGTAGCCTAGTGGTTAGAGTGTAGAGGTGGCAGGGTAGCCTAGTGGTTAGAGGTAGAGGCAGGGTAGCCTAGTGGTTAGAGTGCAGAGGAGGCAAGGTAGCCTAGTGGTTAGAGTGTAGAGGAGGCAGGGTAGCCTAGTGGTTAGGGTGTAGAGGCAGGGTAGCCTAGTGGTTAGAGTGTAGAGGAGGCAGGGTAGCCTAGTGGTTAGAGTGTAGAGGTGCAGGGTAGCCTAGTGGTTAGAGGTAGAGGGTGGCAGGGTAGCCTAGTGGTTAGAGTGTAGAGGTGGCAGGGCAGCCTAGTGGTTAGAGGTGTAGAGGAGGCAGGGTAGCCTAGTGGTTAGAGTGTAGAGGCCGCAGGGCAGCCTAGTGGTTAGATAGAGGAGGGCAGGGTAGCCTAGTGGTTAGAGTGTAGAGGAGGCAGGGTAGCCTAGTGGTTAGAGTGTGTAGAGGTGGCAGGGTAGCCTAGTGGTTAGAGTGTAGAGGTGGCAGGGTAGCCTAGTGGTTAGAGTGCAGAGGTGGCAGGGTAGCCTAGTGGTTAGAGTGCAGAGAGGGCAGGGTAGCCTAGTGGTTAGAGTGTAGAGGTGGCAGGGTAGCCTAGTGGTTAGAGTGTAGAGGTGGCAGGTAGCCTAGTGGTTAGAGTGTAGAGAGGGCAGGGTAGCCTAGTGGTTAGAGTGTAGAGGTGGCAGGGTAGCCTAGTGGTTAGAGGTAGAGGTGGCAGGGTAGCCTAGTGGTTAGATGTAGAGGTGGCAGGGTAGCCTAGTGGTTAGAGTGTAGAGGTGGCAGGGTAGCCTAGTGGTTAGAGTGTAGAGGTGGCTGGGTAGCCTAGTGGTTAGAGTGTAGAGGTGGCAGGGTAGCCTAGTGGTTAGAGGTAGAGGTGGCAGGGTAGCCTAGTGGTTAGAGGTAGAGGTGGCAGGGTAGCCTAGTGGTTAGAGGTAGAGGTGGCAGGGTAGTCTAGTGGTTAGAGTGTAGAGGTGGCAGGGTAGCCTAGTGGCTAGAGTGTAGAGGTGGCAGGGTAGCCTAGTGGTTAGAGTGTAGAGGTGGCAGGGTAGTCTAGTGGTTAGAGTGTAGAGGTGGCAGGGTAGCCTAGTGGTTAGAGTGTAGAGCTGGCAGGGTAGCCTAGTGGTTAGAGTGTAGAGGCGGCAGGGTAGCCTAGTGGTTAGAGGTAGAGGTGGCAGGGTAGCCTAGTGGTTAGGAGTGTAGAGGTGGCAGGGTAGCCTAGTGGTTAGAGTGTAGAGGTGGCAGGGTAGCCTTAGTGGTTAGAGTGTAGAGGAGGCAGGTAGCCTAGTGGTTAGAGTGTAGAGCGGCAGGGCAGCCTAGTGGTTAGAGTGCAGGAGGAGGCAGGTAGCCTAGTGGTTAGAGAGTGAGAGGAGGCAGGGTAGCCTAGTGGTTAGAGTGTAGAGGGCAGGGTAGCCTAGTGGTTAGAGTGTAGAGGTGGCAGGGTAGCCTAGTGGTTAGAGTGTAGAGGTGGCAGGGTAGCCTAGTGGTTAGAGGTAGAGAGGTGGCAGGGTAGCCTAGTGGTTAGAGTGTAGAGGTGGCAGGGTAGCCTAGTGGTTAGAGTGTAGAGGTACAGGCAGCCTAGTGGTTAGAGTGTAGAGGTGGCAGGGTAGCCTCAGTGGTTAGAGTGTAGAGGTGGCAGGGTAGCCTAGTGGTTAGAGGTAGAGGTGGCAGGGTAGCCTAGTGGTTAGAGTGTAGAGGGCAGCCTAGGAGGTTAGAGTGTAGAGGTGGCAGGGCAGCCTAGTGGTTAGAGTGTAGAGGCGGCAGGGTAGCCTAGTGGTTAGAGGTAGAGGAGGCAGGGCAGCCAGTGGTTGAGATGGAGGCATGGGCAGCCTAGTGGTTAGAGTGCAGAGGAGGCAGAGCCTAGTGGTTAGAGGTAGCCTAGTGGGTAGAGTGGTTAGAGTGTAGAGGTGGCAGGGTAGCCTAGTGGTTAGAGTGTAGAGGTGGCAGGGTAGCCTAGTGGTTAGAGTGTAGAGGTGGCAGGGTAGCCTAGTGGTTAGAGTGTAGAGGTGGCAGGGTAGCCTAGTGGTTAGAGTGTAGAGGTGGCAGGGTAGCCTAGTGGTTAGAGTGTAGAGGCGGCAGGGCAGCCTAGTGGTTAGAGTGTAGAGGAGGCAGGGTAGCCTAGTGGTTAGAGTGTAGAGGAGGCAGGGTAGCCTAGTGGTTAGAGTGTAGAGGTGGCAGGGTAGCCTAGTGGTTAGAGTGTAGAGGAGGCAGGGTAGCCTAGTGGTTAGAGTGTAGAGGTGGCAGGGTAGCCTAGTGGTTAGAGTGTAGAGGTGGCAGGGTAGTCTAGTGGTTAGAGTGTAGAGGTGGCAGGGTAGCCTAGTGGTTAGAGTGTAGAGGTGGCAGGGTAGCCTAGTGGTTAGAGTGTAGAGGTGGCAGGGTAGCCTAGTGGTTAGAGTGTAGAGGAGGCAGGGTAGCCTAGTGGTTAGAGTGTAGAGGTGGCAGGGTAGTCTAGTGGTTAGAGTGTAGAGGTGCCAGGGTAGCCTAGTGGTTAGAGTGTAGAGGTGGCAGGGTAGCCTAGTGGTTAGAGTGTAGAGGAGGCAGGGTAGCCTAGTGGTTAGGGTGTAGAGGTGGCAGGGTAGCCTAGTGGTTAGAGTGTAGAGGAGGCAGGGTAGCCTAGTGGTTAGAGTGTAGAGGTGGCAGGGTAGCCTAGTGGTTAGAGTGTAGAGGAGGCAAGGTAGCCTAGTGGTTAGAGGTAGCCTAGTGGTTAGAGTGTAGAGGTGGCAGGGTAGCCTAGTGGTTAGAGTGTAGAGGTGGCAGGGTAGCCTAGTGGTTAGAGTGTAGAGGTGGCAGGGTAGCCTAGTGGTTAGAGTGTAGAGGTGGCAGGGTAGCCTAGTGGTTAGAGTGTAGAGGTGGCAGGGTAGCCTAGTGGTTAGAGTGTAGAAGTGGCAGGGTAGCCTAGTGGTTAGAGTGTAGAGAGGAGGCAGGGTAGCCTAGTGGTTAGAGTGTAGAGGCGGCAGGGTAGCCTAGTGGTTAGAGTGTAGAGGAGGCAAGGTAGCCTAGTGGTTAGAGTGTAGAGGAGGCAGGGTAGCCTAGTGGTTAGGGTGTAGAGGTGGCAGGGTAGCCTAGTGGTTAGAGTGTAGAGGAGGCAGGGTAGCCTAGTGGTTAGAGTGTAGAGGTGGCAGGGTAGCCTAGTGGTTAGAGTGTAGAGGTGGCAGGGTAGCCTAGTGGTTAGAGTGTAGAGGTGGCAGGGTAGCCTAGTGGTTAGAGTGTAGAGGAGGCAGGGTAGCCTAGTGGTTAGAGTGTAGAGGTGGCAGGGTAGCCTAGTGGTTAGAGTGTAGAGGTGGCAGGGTAGCCTAGTGGTTAGAGTGTAGAGGTGGCAGGGTAGCCTAGTGGTTAGAGTGTAGAGGAGGCAGGGTAGCCTAGTGGTTAGAGTGTAGAGGTGGCAGGGTAGCCTAGTGGTTAGAGTGTAGAGGTGGCAGGGTAGCCTAGTGGTTAGAGTGTAGAGGAGGTAGGGTAGCCTAGTGGTTAGAGTGTAGAGGCGGCAGGGTAGCCTAGTGGTTAGAGTGTAGAGGTGGCAGGGTAGCCTAGTTGTTCGAGTGTAGAGGTGGCAGGGTAGCCTAGTGGTTAGAGTGTAGAGGAGGCAGGGTAGCCTAGTGGTTAGAGTGTAGAAGAGGCAGGGTAGCCTAGTGGTTAGGGTGTAGAGGTGGCAGGGTAGCCTAGTGGTTAGAGTGTAGAGGAGGCAGGGTAGCCTAGTGGTTAGAGTGTAGAGGTGGCAGGGTAGCCTAGTGGTTAGAGTGTAGAGGTGGCAGGGTAGCCTAGTGGTTAGAGTGTAGAGGTGGCAGGGTAGCCTAGTGGTTAGAGTGTAGAGGAGGCAGGGTAGCCTAGTGGTTAGAGTGTAGAGGCGGCAGGGTAGCCTAGTGGTTAGAGTGTAGAGGTGGCAGGGTAGCCTAGTGGTTAGAGTGTAGAGGAGGCAGGGTAGCCTAGTGGTTAGCCTAGTGTAGAGGTGGCAGGGTAGCCTAGTGGTTAGAGTGTAGAGGAGGCAGGGTAGCCTAGTGGTTAGAGTGTAGAGGTGGCAGGTAGCCTAGTGGTTAGAGTGTAGAGGAGGCAGGGTAGCCTAGTGGTTAGAGTGTAGAGGAGGTAGGGTAGCCTAGTGGTTAGAGTGTAGAGGAGGCAGGGCAGCCTAGTGGTTAGAGTGTAGAGGAGGCAGGGTAGCCTAGTGGTTAGAGTGTAGAGGTGGCAGGGTAGCCTAGTGGTTAGAGTGTAGAGGTGGCAGGGTAGCCTAGTGGTTAGAGTGTAGAGGTGGCAGGGTAGCCTAGTGGTTAGAGTGTAGAGGCGGCAGGGTAGCCTAGTGGTTAGAGTGTAGAGGTGGCAGGGTAGCCTAGTGGTTAGAGTGTAGAGGAGGCAGGGTAGCCTAGTGGTTAGAGTGTAGAGGCGGCAGGGCAGCCTAGTGGTTAGAGTGTAGAGGAGGCAGGGTAGCCTAGTGGTTAGAGTGTAGAGGAGGCAGGGTAGCCTAGTGGTTAGGAGTGTAGAGGTGGCAGGGTAGCCTAGTGGTTAGAGTGTAGAGGAGGCAGGGTAGCCTAGTGGTTAGAGTGTAGAGGCGGCAGGGTAGCCTAGTGGTTAGAGTGTAGAGGTGGCAGGGTAGCCTAGTGGTTAGAGTGTAGAGAGGGCAGGGTAGCCTAGTGGTTAGAGTGTAGAGGTGGCAGGGTAGCCTAGTGGTTAGAGTGTAGAGGTGGCAGGGTAGCCTAGTGGTTAGAGTGTAGAGGTGGCAGGGTAGCCTGGTGGTTAGAGTGTAGAGGCGGCAGGGTAGCCTAGTGGTTAGAGTGTAGAGGTGGCAGGGTAGCCTAGTGGTTAGAGTGTAGAGGTGGCAGGGTAGCCTAGTGGTTAGAGTGTAGAGGAGGCAGGGTAGCCTAGTGGTTAGAGTGTAGAGGAGGCAGGGTAGCCTAGTGGTTAGGTGTAGAGGTGGCAGGGTAGCCTAGTGGTTAGAGTGTAGAGGTGGCAGGGTAGCCTAGTGGTTAGAGTGTAGAGGTGGCAGGGTAGCCTAGTGGTTAGAGTGTAGAGGTGGCAGGGTAGCCTAGTGGTTAGAGTGTAGAGGTGGCAGGGTAGCCTAGTGGTTAGAGTGTAGAGGAGGCAGGGTAGCCTAGTGGTTAGAGTGTAGAGGCGGCAGGGTAGCCTAGTGGTTAGAGTGTAGAGGAGGCAGGGTAGCCTAGTGGTTAGAGTGTAGAGGAGGCAGGGTAGCCTAGTGGTTAGGGTGTAGAGGTGGCAGGGTAGCCTAGTGGTTAGAGTGTAGAGGAGGCAGGGTAGCCTAGTGGTTAGAGTGTAGAGGTGGCAGGGTAGCCTAGTGGTTAGAGTGTAGAGGTGGCAGGGTAGCCTAGTGGTTAGAGTGTAGAGGAGGCAGGGTAGCCTAGTGGTTAGAGTGTAGAGGTGGCAGGGTAGCCTAGTGGTTAGAGTGTAGAGGTGGCAGGGTAGCCTAGTGGTTAGAGTGTAGAGGTGGCAGGGTAGCCTAGTGGTTAGAGTGTAGAGGTGGCAGGGTAGCCTAGTGGTTAGAGTGTAGAGGTGGCAGGGTAGCCTAGTGGTTAGAGTGTAGAGGAGGCAGGGTAGCCTAGTGGTTAGAGTGTAGAGGCGGCAGGGCAGCCTAGTGGTTAGAGTGTAGAGGAGGCAGGGTAGCCTAGTGGTTAGAGTGTAGAGGAGGCAGGGTAGCCTAGTGGTTAGAGTGTAGAGGTGGCAGGGTAGCCTAGTGGTTAGAGTGTAGAGGCGGCAGGGTAGCCTAGTGGTTAGAGTGTAGAGGTGGCAGGGTAGCCTAGTGGTTAGAGTGTAGAGGAGGCAGGGTAGCCTAGTGGTTAGAGTGTAGAGGTGGCAGGGGTAGCCTAGTGGTTAGAGTGTAGAGGAGGCAGGGTAGCCTAGTGGTTAGAGTGTAGAGGCGGCAGGGCAGCCTAGTGGTTAGAGTGTAGAGGAGGCAGGGTAGCCTAGTGGTTAGAGTGTAGAGGCAGGGTAGCCTAGTGGTTAGAGTGTAGAGGCGGCAGGGCAGCCTAGTGGTTAGAGTGTAGAGAGGGCAGGGTAGCCTAGTGGTTAGAGTGTAGGCGGCAGGGTAGCCTAGTGGTTAGAGTGTAGAGGTAGGCAGGGTAGCCTAGTGGTTAGAGTGTAGAGGTGGCAGGGTAGCCTAGTGGTTAGAGTGTAGAGGTGGCAGGGTAGCCTAGTGGTTAGAGTGTAGAGGTGGCAGGGTAGCATAGTGGTTAGAGTGTAGAGTGGCAGGGTAGCCTAGTGGTTACAGTGTAGAGGTGGCAGGGTAGCCTAGTGGTTAGAGTGTAGAGGTGCCAGGGTAGCCTAGTGGTTAGAGTGTAGAGGTGGCAGGGTAGCCTAGTGGTTAGAGTGTAGAGGAGGCAGGGTAGCCTAGTGGTTAGAGTGTAGAGGTGGCAGGGTAGCCTAGTGGTTAGAGTGTAGAGGTGGCAGGGTAGCCTAGTGGTTAGAGTGTAGAGGAGGCAGGGTAGCCTAGTGGTTAGAGTGTAGAGGTGGCAGGGGAGGCTAGTGGTTAGAGTGTAGAGGTGGCAGGGTAGCCTAGTGGTTAGAGTGTAGAGGTGGCAGGGGAGGCTAGTGGTTAGAGTGTAGAGGTGGCAGGGTAGCCTAGTGGTTAGAGTGTAGCGGAGGCAGGGTAGCCTAGTGGTTAGAGTGTAGAAGAGGCAGGGTAGCCTAGTGGTTAGGTGTAGAGGTGGCAGGGTAGCCTAGTGGTTAGAGTGTAGAGGTGGCAGGGTAGCCTAGTGGTTAGAGTGTAGAGGAGGCAGGGTAGCCTAGTGGTTAGAGTGTAGAGGTGGCAGGGTAGCCTAGTGGTTAGAGTGTAGAGGTGGCAGGGTAGCCTAGTGGTTAGAGTGTAGAGGCGGCAGGGTAGCCTAGTGGTTAGAGTGTAGGGGTGGCAGGGTAGCCTAGTGGTTAGAGTATAGAGGTGGCAGGGTAGCCTAGTGGTTAGAGTGTAGAGGTGGCAGGGTAGCCTAGTGCTTAGAGTGTAGAGGCGGCAGGGTAGCCTAGTGGTTAGAGTGTAGAGGTGGCAGGGCAGCCTAGTGGTTAGAGTGTAAGAGGAGGCAGGGTAGCCTAGTGGTTAGAGTGTAGAGGAGGCAGGGTAGCCTAGTGGTTAGAGTGTAGAGGAGGCAGGGTAGCCTAGTGGTTAGAGTGTAGAGGCGGCAGGGCAGCCTAGTGGTTAGAGTGTAGAGGAGACAGGGTAGCCTAGTGGTTAGAGTGAGAGCAGGCAGGGTAGCCTAGTGGTTAGAGTGTAGAGGTGGCAGGGTAGCCTAGTGGTTAGAGTGCAGAGGAGGCAGGGTAGCCTAGTGGTTAGAGTGTGAGGCGGCAGGGCAGCCTAGTGGTTAGAGTGTAGAGGAGGCAGGGTAGCCTAGTGGTTAGAGTGTAGAAGAGGCAGGGTAGCCTAGTGGTTAGAGTGTGTAGAGGCGGCAGGGTAGCCTAGTGGTTAGAGTGTAGAGAGGGCAGGGTAGCCTAGTGGTTAGAGTGTAGAGGCGGAAGGGTAGCCTAGTGGTTAGAGTGTAGAGGTGGCAGGGTAGCCTAGTGGTTAGAGTGTAGAGGTGGCAGGGTAGCCTAGTGGTTAGAGTGTAGAGGGCAGGGTAGCCTAGTGGTTAGAGTGTAGAGGTGGCAGGGTAGCATAGTGGTTAGAGTGTAGAGGCGGCAGGGTAGCCTAGTGGTTAGAGTGTAGAGGTGGCAGGGTAGTCTAGTGGTTAGAGTGTAGAGGTGCCAGGGTAGCCTAGTGGTTAGAGTGTAGAGGTGGCAGGGTAGCCTAGTGGTTAGAGTGTAGAGGAGGCAGGGTAGCCTAGTGGTTAGAGTGTAGAGGTGGCAGGGTAGCCTAGTGGTTAGAGTGTAGAGGTGGCAGGGTAGCCTAGTGGTTAGAGTGTAGAGGAGGTAGGGTAGCCTAGTGGTTAGAGTGTAGAGGCGGCAGGGTAGCCTAGTGGTTAGAGTGTAGAGGTGGCAGGGTAGCCTAGTGGTTCGAGTGTAGAGGTGGCAGGGTAGCCTAGTGGTTAGGAGTGTAGAGGTGGCAGGGTAGCCTAGTGGTTAGAGGTAGAGGAGGCAGGGTAGCCTAGTGGTTAGAGTGTAGAAGAGGCAGGGGTAGCCTAGTGGTTAGGTGTAGAGGTGGCAGGTAGCCTAGTGGTTAGAGTGTAGAGGAGGCAGGGGTAGCCTAGTGGTTAGAGTGTAGAGGAGGCAGGGTAGCCTAGTGGTTAGAGTGTAGAGGTGGCAGGCAGCCTAGTGGTTAGAGTGTAGAGGTGGCAGGGCAGCCTAGTGATTAGAGGTAGAGGCGCAGGGTAGCCTAGTGGTTAGAGTGTAGAGGTGGCAGGGTAGCCTAGTGGTTCGAGTGTAGAGGTGGCAGGGTAGCCTAGTGGTTAGAGTGTAGAGGTGGAAGGGTAGCCTAGTGGTTAGAGTGTAGAGGAGGCAGGGTAGCCTAGTGGTTAGAGTGTAGAGGTGGCAGGGTAGCCTAGTGGTTAGAGTGTAGAGGTGGCAGGGTAGCCTAGTGGTTTTTTATTTTATTTATTTTTTTATTTCACCTTTATTTAACCAGGTAAGTAAGTTGAGAACAAGTTCTCATTTACAATTGCGACCTGGCCAAGATAAAGCAAAGCAGTTCGACACAGAGTTACACATGGAGTAAAACAAACATACAGTCAATAATACAGTAAAAAAAACAAAACAAAAAAACAAGTCTATATACAATGTGAGCAAATTAGGTGAGAAGGGATGTAAAGGCAAAAAAGGCCATGGTGGCAAAGTAGATACAATATAGCAAGTAAAACACTGGAATGGTAGTATTGCAATGGTAGAATGTGCAAAGTAGAAATAAAAATAATGGGGTGCAAAGGAGCAAAATAAATAAATAAATTAAATACAGTTGGGAAAGAGGTAGTTGTTTGGGCTAAATTATAGGTGGGCTATGTACAGGTGCAGTAATCTGTAAGATGCTCTGACAGTTGGTGCTTAAAGCCAGTGAGGAGATAAGTGTTTCCAATTTAAGAGATTTTTGTAGTTGCTCCAGTCATTGGCAGCAGAGAACTGGAAGGAGAGGCGGCCAAAGAAAGAATTGGTTTTGGGGGTGACTAGAGAGATATACCTGCTGGAGCGGAGCTACAGGTGGGAGATGCTATGGTGACCAGCGAGCTGAGATAAGGGGGACTTACCTAGCAGGGTCTTGTAGATGACATGGAGCCAGTGGGTATGGCGACGAGTATGAAGCGAGGGCCAGCCAACGAGAGCGCAGGTCGCAATGGTGGGTAGTATGGGGCTTTGGTGACAAACGGATTGCACTGTGATAGACTGCATCCAATTTGTTGAGTAGGGTATTGAGGCTATTTTGTAAATGACATCGCCAAAGTCGAGGATTGGTAGGATGGTCAATTTTACAAGGGTATGTTTGGCAGCATGAGTGAAGGATGCTTTGTTGCGAAATAGGAAGCCAATTCTAGATTTAACTTTGGATTGAGATGTTTGATATGGGTCTGGAAGGAGAGTTTACAGTCTAACCAGACACCTAAGTATTTGTAGTTGTCCACGTATTCTAAGTCAGAGCCGTCCAGAGTAGTGATGTTGGACAGGCGGGTAGGTGCAGGTAGCGATCGGTTGAAGAGCATGCATTTAGTTTTACTTGTATTTAAGAGCAATTGGAGGCCACGGAAGGAGAGTTGTATGGCATTGAAGCTTGCCTGGAGGGTTGTTAACACAGTGTCCAAAGAAGGGCCGGAAGTATACAGAATGGTGTCGTCTGCGTGAGAGGTGGATCAGAGACTCACCAGCAGCAAGAGCGAACCTCATTGATGTATACAGAGAAGAGAGTCGGTCCAAGAATTGAACCCTGTGGCACCCCCATAGAGACTGCCAGAGGTCCGGACAGCAGACCTCCGATTTGACACACTGAACTCTATCAGAGAAGTAGTTGGTGAACCAGGCGAGGCAATCATTTGAGAAACCAAGGCTGTCGAGTCTGCCGATGAGGATGTGGTGGTTGACAGAGTCGAAAGCCTTGGCCAGATCAATGAATACGGCTGCACAGTAATGTTTCTTATCGATGGCGGTTAAGATATCGTTTAGGACCTTGAGCGTGGCTGAGGTGCACCCATGACCAGCTCTGAAACCAGATTGCATAGCAGAGAAGGTATGGTGAGATTCAAATGGTCGGTAATCTGTTTGTTGACTTGGCTTTCAAGACCTTAGAAAGGCATGGTAGGATAGATATAGGTCTGTAGCAGTTTGGGTCAAGAGTGTCCCCCTTGAAGAGGGGGATGACCGCAGCTGCTTTCCAATCTTTGGGAATCTCAGATGACACGAAAGAGAGGTTGAACAGGCTAGTAATAGGGGTGGCAACAATTTCGGCAGATAATTTTAGAAAGAAAGGGTCCAGATTGTCTAGCCCGGCTGATTTGTAGGGGTCCAGATTTTTCAGCTCTTTCAGAACTTCAGCTGAATGGATTTGGGAGAAGGAGAAATGGGGAAGGCTTGGGCGAGTTGCTGTTGGGGGTGCAGTGCTGTTGACCGGGGTAGGAGTTGCCAGGTGGAAAGCATGGCTAGTCAGAAAATGCTTATTGAAATTCTCAATTATGGTGGATTTATCAGTGGTGACAGTGTTTCCTATCTTCAGTGCAGTGGGCAGCTGGGAGGAGGTGTTTTATTCTCCATGGACTTTACAGTGTCCCAGAACTTTTAGAGTTAGTGTTGCAGGAAGCAAATTTCTGCTTGAAAAAGCTAGCCTTGGCTTTTCTAACTGCCTGTGTATAACGGTTTCTAGCTTCCTGAACAGCTGCATACCACGGGGCTGTTCGATGCTAATGCAGAACGCCATAGGATGTTTTTGTGTTGGTTAAGGGCAGTCAGGTCTGGGGAGAACCAAGGGCTATATCTGTTCCTGGTTCTAATTTTCTTGAATGGGGCATGTTTATTTAAGATTGTTAGGGAAGGCATTTTAAAAATATCCAGGCATCCTCTACTGACGGGATGAGATCAATATCCTTCCAGGACACCTCGGCCAGGTCGATTAGAAAGGCCTGCTCGCTGAAGTGTTTCAGGAGCGTTTACAGTGATGAGTGGAGGTCGTTTGACCGCTGACCCATTACGGATGCAGGCAATGAGGCAGTGATCGCTGAGATCTTGGTTGAAGACAGCAGAGGTGTATTTAGAGGGGAAGCTATTAGGATGATATCTATGAGGGTGCCCGTGTTTAAGGCTTTGGGGGTACCTGGTAGGTTCATTGATAATTTGTGTGAGATTGAGGGCATCAAGTTTAGATTGTAGGATGGCTGGGGTGTTAAGCATGTTCCAGTTTAGGTCGCCTAGCAGCACGAGCTCTGAAGATAGATGGGGGCAATCAGTTCACATATGGTGTCCAGAGCACAGCTGGGGGCAGAGGGTGGTCTATAGCAGGCGGCAACGGTGAGAGACTTGTTTTTAGAGAGGTGGATTTTTAAAAGTAGAAGTTCAAATTGTTTGGGTACAGACCTGGATAGTAGGACAGAACTCTGCAGGCTATCTTGCAGTAGATTGCAACACCGCCCTTTGGCAGTTCTATCTTGTCTGAAAATGTTGTAGTTTGGAATTAAAATTTCTGAATTTTGGTGGTCTTCCTAAGCCAGGATTCAGACACAGCTAGAACATCCGGGTTGGCAGAGTGTGCTAAAGCAGTGAAAAGAACAAACTTAGGGAGAGGCTTCTAATGTTAACATGCATGAAACCAAGGCTATTACGGTTACAGAAGTCATCAAAAGAGAGCGCCTGGGGAATAGGAGGAGCTAGGCACTGCAGGGCCTGGATTCACCTCTACATCGCCAGAGGAACATAGGAGGAGAAGAATAAGGGTACGGCTAAAAGCAATAAGAATTGGTGCTCTAGAACGTCTGGAACAGAGAGTAAAAGGAGGTTTCTGGGGGCGATAAAATAGCATCAAGGTATAATGTACAGACAAAGGTATGGTAGGATGTGAATACAGTGGAGGTAAAACCAGGTATTGAGTGATGAAGAGAGAGATATTGTCTCTAGAAACATCATTGAAAACCAGGAGATGTCATTGCATGTGTGGGTGGTGGAACTAATAAGTTGGATAAGGTATAGTGAGCAGGACTAGGAGGCTCTACAGTGAAATAAGCCAATAAACACTAACCAGAACAGCAATGGACAAGACATATTGACATTAAGGAGAGGCATCCTTAGTCGAAAGGATCAAAAGGGTCCAGGGAGTGGAGAGGTTGGTTTGGGGTCACGGCGATTTAGACAGCTAGCCAGGACATTGGTAGCAAGCTAGCATAGGATGGAGGTCTGTTGTTAGCCACTCTTGCGTTCCGTCAGTAGAGATTAGTGGAGTTCCGTGTTGTAGAGGGGATTAGTCCAAATCACACAACAACAAAAAATAAAAACAATATATATAGTTATAGAGGCCCAAGAAGAAACATAATAATAAAATAAATAAATTGTCCGATTGTCTATTCTGAGAGAAGTCGTAAGACAGCTAACGGTTAGCAGGCCGCAGATGGGCGTTTCAGGTAACGCCGCGACGGAGGAGCCAGCCGGATCTCCTTCGGGGTAGATAACGCCGGGCAGTCCAGTTGTGAAGGCCCGAGGGGCTCCCGGTAGGCAGTAAAACGGGGTCCGGATAGGTGACTGCAGCCCAGAGTGATTGACGGAGCTCAGAGTGGTTGACGGAGCTCGCTAGCCCGGAGTATTTGATGTTTGCTCCGGAATCGACGAAAGCAGATAGACACACGGATAGCAGCCAGCTAGCTGTGAGATCCGGGAGTGAATGTCCAGAGAGCAGTTGAAATCCAGGGACATGGAGAGAAAAAATCGGGTCCGGTATGTTCCGTCCCGAGCCGCTGCGCGTACAAAACTGGCGATAGATTTTCGAGTTAAAGGATAGCTAATGACCACAAACCGTGGTTAGCTGAATACGAACGAGTTGCAGTAAAGAAGCTAACTAGCTCTGATTAGCTTCTGGCTAGCTCCGGCTAGCTTCTTGGAGGATTGCAGATTTGATTGCAGATTTGAGGTAAATAATACTTATTTATACATATCAATTTGGTGAGGCAGGTTGCAGGAGAGTGTATTGAAGATGAGCTGATGGAAAATAAAAATAAATGTATGTGAAAAAAGTTGTAAATATATATATATACACGACACGACAAGACGAGGACAAAAGACGCCTGAACTGCTATGCTATAGTACACTTAGCCTAGTGGTTAGAGGTAGAGGTGGGCAGGGTAGCCTAGTGGTTAGAGTGTAGAGGTGGTAGGGTAGGGTAGTGGTTAGGTGTAGAGGTGGCAGGGTAGCCTAGTGGTTAGAGTGTAGAGGAGGCAGGGTAGCCTAGTGGTTAGAGTGTAGAGGTGGCAGGGGCAGCCTAGTGGTTAGAGTGTAGAGGAGGCAGGGTAGCCTAGAGGGTTAGAGTGGTTAGAGGTGGCAGGGTAGCCTAGTGGTTAGAGGTAGAGGTGGCAGGGTAGTCAGTGGTTAGAGTGTAGAGGAGGCAGGGTAGCCTAGTGGTTAGAGTGTAGAGGAGGCAGGGTAGCCTAGTGGTTAGGAGTGTAGAGGTGGCAGGGTAGCCTAGTGGTTAGAG